>NW_027150907.1:0-73046 GCF_020186115.1 Histomonas meleagridis
AAAAATTTAATTTTTCAAAAAACAAAAGAAAATATCAAAAACATGATACGAGCAGGCTATGAAATGCCTAAAAATATGAACACTATTTAATAGAAACTATGATAAAGAGAACGTTAATAACGGTTGCCGAAACGATGGATGGTACCTTGGGCTCAAAGCAATTTTAATCAAGTAAAACACTTTGCAGAAACATTTGTTATTGTTCGTTCTAGGAAACGAAGCAATGGTAAAAGCATTCTCGCCTCAAAGCTGTTGAATTTTTTTAATTACTCAAGCCATCAGGCAAAGGAGTTTCAATCAAAGCATCTGTGACCCGAGCCAAACCTGAAATCTATGCATAATTTCGTAGTCATCAAACATTTCCACATTTAGGAATTAGATGAGAGTTCCCCAACATTTTTTTTTTTTTTTTTTTTTCACTGATTATTGATTTTGGACATTAACTACGTCTAAATATATATATATATATAGGGATTTATGGGAAATATTTATATACACCGAAATGAAAAACATAATATATATATTATTTTACTTTCTAAATAATCTCATGATTTATTCTTTGAGAAGCAATAATTTTCATATATCATGTGAACAAGATGAAAAAGGAATAAATTTTGTGTTCACTTCCATCGATAATTCTTGTAGAAGTCTTGGGCAAGCCCACCCATCCCTGATTTGCTTGAGCTTATGAGTCTAGATCCATGTGCACTGTTCTTTCGCGAATCTTGATTGATTTCAGAAGGATCAATAAATTTCTTTGTTTTGGTTGTCATGATATTTTTGTTACTGAACACCTACTTTGTGTTTGGCCAAACATTTGAAAACTAATACATTACTCTTGAATATTTGAGTTTGCATGGATTTAGGTTCCCATATCTAGAAAAATTTAAAGACAGAAAAAGGCTTGTTGAACATCTTGTCGAGAAATTTATTGTTGATAATTGTTGTGTATGTTGTTCTTGTCAATACAAGCAACTTTCTGCCATTTGTGATCACGCAATTTCTTTTGAGGATGAAACAGCATATTATTACTCACTTGGAACTTATGTTTGTGAGTACAACCACTGCATTGATGAAAATGATGAAATGCACTTATGTTCGATGAAGGGCATAAAATCTCTGTCTTTATCAACGCTACCGATAATTTACACATTCAAGCAGCCAAAAATAACAGTTTCTTGCCTACAATACTCACAGTTGAATTTTAATATATCATAAAAATCAATGTTACAATTAAGAAAATTGATATGAGTAACATTAAGACATGCAAAAAACCTAAATCTAAATGATACTAAATCTCGATTGCATAATGCGCAAATTCTTATGAGTGACAAACAATTTACGAATAAGATGAATGTTATGTTTGAAATATTATGTGTCTATTACTACAGAATATACTCATAAATTTATTTTATTTTCATATTATTACAAAACAAAAATCATAAAGTAAGTGATAATTAAATTATATGAGTCATTCAATCACATCCTTAAAATTATTAACATGTGATGAGAAATGATAATATAAATTTATAAGTTAATGTTCACTAATTTATTTAAATACCGCTAATCAATTCAACATATTCATAAGACATGAAATTTTATCATAAAATTTATAATTTCCAACGTTAAATTAATTTTATATTCTTAAAAAGTTCATAAATTGACTGTTTAACCAGACGTATTTGCCCTCATAAAATTTAAATAACGTTCAAATTCTATGCAGAAGACCAAACCAACATTTATTATAAAAATATTAATATCTTAATATAAAATTAATATAAGATTTATAATTTTTCAAATAATATTTCTCATATTAATTATATCATAAATATTTGTTTTTTTTCAAATATTATTCAAAGGAAATAATAATTTTAACATTTTTAATGATATATTTTTCAAGTATATTTAAAATATTTGAGTTCACTTGAACAAATGATTCAACAAAATATGAATGTTAATGATGCTACAATATTAAAAGTACTTGAAGAACATTTAGAAAACAATAATAATAAATTATTTTTCATCTCAGAACTTAGTATAAAATTTAATGTTAGTAAAAGAACAGTGAAAGATTTCATCACAGTTTGTGATGGTATTGAAGTATGTCGAAGATGTTCGAATGATATGTTTCAATGGATTGGTATGAATAATATTCAAAATACGATAAAAAAATTTAAAGAAGAAATCGAAAAAAATTCACAAAATAATGAAATATTAATGCTTTTTGATTGTAGTTCTAATGGAGGACTTGATAATATTTCAATGCTAGTTATTAAATTATTCTTTTATTTAAACAAGAAATGTTTAAATTTACATGAAATTGCGAAATTATTTTCACAAGGGAAAAGTAAATATAAAACGATGCTTCGCAAATTATATACAGTTGGCATTGGATTACGAATTTGTGGGATTGTTTCAAAAACCAATCGAACATCGGAAATTCATTTCAATTATTTTAATTATTTTGATTCTAAAAGAAATAATGGTTTTGATGTATTTCGATTAAACTTTATCTTAAATTCAGAAGAAGATATTCAAAGAGCAAAAGAATTTCGAAGAAGAATTGATATATTTGAGAATTATGTTACGAATTATAATGAGATTATTAATAGTGGAATAAATTCTCAAATTTATAAGGTTCCTCAATATTCATATTGAATAAAAAAATTCTTCTCTAATTTTCATTTTTTAATGTTTTAGTGTTTGAAATGCATTTTATTTTATATGTTAAATATATCTTAAACAAAGAAAGTGATAATTACAAGAAAATATATTGATATATTGCTACATACAAATGTTTGTTTCACATAACAAACTCAAACTTCAAAGCTTGATTTCTTGAAGTGCCAACTTTCCATCCAATTTTTTGCTTTTTGATAAAATAAATTTGTTGCTCTAGTACAGGAGTTAACACAAACTGTTTTGTTGTCATTATGATTTATTCCTCTAAATGGATTATGCAAATTGAAAACGCCTGATAAACTTCGTTTTTTATCCAAAATTTTCATGATAAAACAATTCTGAAATGTTTTTTATGGAAGCATTGTCTCTATTTGATTTTTTATTTCTTTCGATCTTTTTCGATACTTAAAGGTTCATTCATCAAATTTTCTAACAATTCCTTAGCAACAAGTCTTATTTCGTCTGTTGTTGATGAGTCTGTGTTAAAGCAAAAAGTTACGACTTTTAAAGGATCGAAATCTTTGAATGATGAATTTTCTTTCTTTCCATGTAATTGCAAGAATCTTTCATAACCAAATGTGGAAGTTCTTGTACATATTGAAGGATCTATATCACACGTAAAGACCATCAGCAGTTGGAAAAGCATATCATTATATGAACGAATATGATGTCGTACTTCATCAATTTCTTTTCCAAAGATTTCATATGCTTTATAACAAAGCTTTATTGAACATGGGAATATATTATGTGGCTCTTTAACAATCTTGTTTGAAAAATTAACGGTTTCCATCGCTATCGTCACAGGGCACCCCAAATATAACTTTCCGAAAGCTGATAGAGTCGTCCTTCAGAAATTTTATAATCACTTTTTCTAGCATGTGCACTTAAAATATCCAAAAACATTTTTTATTAAAAACTATTTTGTTTATAGCTGGATTATTTGAATATATTGTTGTTGTTGTTGTTTTAAAGTTGAATATTTCGAAAAATTTACAATTTTTTTTTGTGATTTTTCAATAATTTTCATGAACAAACATACAAACATATGTAATCATATATAAAATATGAATCAAAATAATATTTATATTATCAGTTTCGTGGAAAAGTTAAATTTTTTATGGTGGTTATTTAACCGTGATACAGCATTCAAATACTTGACGGTTAATTTCGTTTTGTATATGAAATAATCGTTTGGTCTGAAGAAAGCATTTTATTAGAATATTTAAACAACTTTTTCTCAAAACTCAGCAGAAAAAACTTAATAAAAATTAAAACACATATGTAAGAATCAAAGGAAAAAATAATGGCAATTTTTTTTTATTCATGTTTTAAATTGATGGAATTTTTTTGGTAAAAACATAATTTTGGGTTTGAATGGTTTACAATGTATAATTGTTATGTTTATCTCCAAAATTGCCAGGCAGTTTTTTAGCTGAAGCAGACCATAGGCGAAAATTCAATAATATAAGCAAAGGAAAAAACAAAATATCTGTGTTATTATTATCCAATTGTATATTAATTATGAAATATTTTATATTTAATTCACTCTGCATTAAATCATCAAAAGTATGAAGAGTACGTTTATTATATTTAATAACTTTACTTAATTTAATTTTCAATTAATATTTAGTCGGAACCACTCTGTTGGTGGTCTAAAGATATTTCTTTGTTTTATTTCATATTTATTTTAATAATTTAGGACATCATGATAATATATGAAATATATTTATCATATTTCAAACAACACTTATTTATGCATCTGAAAATGGTCAAATAGAAATAGTTAAATTACTTATCGAACAAAAAGGAATTGATATTAATGCAAAAAATATCAATTTGTTTTATTTCATATTTATTTTAATGATTTAAAAATTAACATTTTAAAATGGCTTGAAAGTCACAAGTTAGCCTAAATTTTACATAAAATTTAAATTAGAATGTCAACAAAGATATCAATCTAATCGTTTCATTCTGTTTACGATTGTTTGCCTATTGCATTCACCAACTCCACCAGCAACAATGAATTCATCAAGCATTACATACACTTTATGGGGAGCCAATTAGTAAATCTATTTCATCAACTTTCCCGAAGTATGTGCCCATGATTTCGACAAAGAGATGGATTATTTCTAGAATAGCAAATTCATTATTGGTTGCATCAACGCACATGCACATGAACAAAACAGCGTATGGACGGTAAATGATTTTTGTAATTCTTATATAAGAACATTGGTAAGATTGATTTGCTGTTCTTCTTGAAATTAAACGATGGGGTTATGTACTTTTCACCAGTTTATGTCTAAATGAAATATTTTTTTGACTGATATTTTTTGTATGTTCATGCTATTGTAAAATTATTAACTGTTTTTAACACATCATTATTGTATTTATTTTCAAGAAGTTGGGATTTTTTAATGTTATTACAATATCTTTATAAATAATGTTTTATAAGTATAACACTTTAATATTAAAAAAGTATAATTTCTCTATTTGTAGGATATATCATTTGAACACTAAAGAATATCAAAGATTTAGAATTCTATAACCAAAGTTCATAAAAGCATTGCTCAATATCATTTCGAAGATAAATTACAAATTTAGAAACATTTATTTATTTATCCTTCTTCCAGGAGGCGCAGGTATATCCAAGTTATAAGATTTCAAAATTTTAATAGACTTTTCCACTTTTGCTCTTAAATCACTTTCTTTTCTTTTTAATGCCACAAGTTTCAGTTTATATTCTTTATTTTGTTCATTCATTTCTTTCATTTCATTTGTATTCGTTATTGGCACTTTAATTTTTAGCAACTGATTAAAACACAATTTGTGTTTTCTTAATATTTGTTGCAAATTCTTTATTTCAAATGAAATTTGACTTAAATTTTCATCGGAATACATATCATTTAATTCATATAATTTTTGTTCGATAATTTCATCTTCAATTTCGAACATTTTAATTTTTTCTTTATTATTTTTCCCGATAATTCTTAAGATATCCAAAGTTGAACATAATTGTTTAACATTTGGTTTCCCTTCTCTTTGTGCATCTTGAATAATTTTATTCATCATTTTATGATAACATTTTATGTCATCAATTTGATTTTGTATTTATTTGATTTCTTCTTTAATTTCATTAATATTTCTCATCAATTCATTAATTTGTTCTTGTTTCTCATTTATTATTTATGCATGACATGTGTTTCTCTTGAAGCTTTTGTTGTATCTTCTGTTGGTACAACTAATCCAAGTCTTTCATCCATTTCTTTCATTATCAAAATAAGTTTTTCTCCTTTTTCTTGATTCGTTTTAAGTAATTCTTGTGCTTTTGGATAATGTGAATCAAGCATTTGCTTTTCTTGTTTAAACATAAAAACAGATTTATTGATATTTCTGAATTTCAATTTTGAGCATTTGCTCAATTTCTTTCATCTTTTGTTTATTTTTTCTTATTTTACTTTTTATTTCAACAATTCTTTATTTTTTATTTGTTCGAGATTTTGCACTCTTTGGTTTATAATTTTATGTGCTTATTGCTGTTTAATTCTTTATTTCTCTATGAAATGTTTCTGCTGCTTTATAGAATGTTCGATTGATGCGCACAAAGATTTTAATTTTTCTTCAATTTCATTCATTTCGTCATCTTCTTCTTTTTGAGGAATTTCTTTATTTTCTTCTTCAATTTTTTATTTATTTCCAAAAGTATTTGCTCTAAAATTAAATTCGTTTCTTGAAGTTTATTAATTATTTCTTTGTTTTCATTTTTCGTTTGGTTCATATCTATCCATAATGTTTTATATAAATTAATTTCATTTTTTTTAATTCTTTAATTTCTTGTTTTATGTTTTCGATATTGTTTTTACAGTCAGAAATTTCTTTAGTGTTTTTTATTAAAGTTTTGTTCGTTTTTTATTTTTGCATCAATTTATAATTTGATTTTCATTTCTTCTTCATTTTGTGCTATTTCCATTACTTTTTGTTGTAATAATTCATTAAAGTTATTATATAGTATAGCATTTGCTGATAAAATTCATTATATTAATAAAAACATATTGTAGAATATAATGAATAAAGTTTGAATTAGGGTATATTGGCTTAAAGTTAGTATTTGCAAAGACATTTGTTCATTTTTTTAGATTGATCTGTCTAGTTTTGTATTCAATTATTTTACATAATACGCTTGTTGATAATTTCAAAATTGATCTAACATTCATGAAAATTAAAATCGAATTTTTTTTTAAAAGTTAACAAATAAATCGAACCTATATTTCACTAAATTAATATCCATCAATATGTTAATAAAAATTTCGATTTTCTACCAATTTTGATACATTCTTCTTGTACGACTTTTTGTTTTCCAAAAATACAAGCTTTTATGAACCACCAGATATATATGATCGAACGATATTGTGTCAAATGGAAATTTTTTTAGTTGAACGAAAATGTCCAACAAAAAAATGGAAAATTCAACAGAAAAAACATAAGTTTGAGTCAATATAAGTGGACGTCGAAAAAGTAGAATCAATTTCGTTTACATGCAAATTTAACTATATGATTTTGAAAATCTGTTTAATGTTTCTTGTATGATTTTAATGAGCGGAATCCCTTGTAAAACTTGTCGTATGCGTTTTAATACTATCACTGAAATTTCAAATCATCAACCAAAATTAACTCTTGAAAAATTTTAAGCCAAAAACGCAGAATAAGCAAAAGAAGGCGCTGAGAAATAAGTTGCTGAATATAAGCATCAAGAAATCATTAAAGTGGAAGAATTGATGGCGAATTAGATGAGTCTCAATGTTGTTATTTTGGTTACTAAATGTTTACTTTGTGGCTAAATATTTGAAAAAGAATAGATTACTCTTGAACATTTGAGTTTGCATGGACTTAGTTTCCAATATCCAGAAAAACTTAAACATAAAAAGGCTTGTGGAATATCTTGGCGAGAAAGTTGTTGTTAGTAAATGCTGTGTGTGCTGTTCTTGTCAATTCAAGACATTTTCTGCCATTCATGATCACGCAATTTCTTTTGATGAAGAATCAGCATATTATTACTCACCAGGAACTGGTGCTTGTGAGTGCAACCACTGCATTGATGAGAATGATGAAATGCGCTTCGGTTCTATGAAGGACACAAAATCTCTGTCTTTATCATCTTAACCGATAATTTACACATTCAAAAAGCAAATAATTGGTCACCAGGTTTGAATAAGTGGCAATTATAAACTGTCCAAATGACATCTTCACAGCGCTGAAAACGACTGTAGCGCTGATGTTGCTGAGTTTCCTTTGCGCGGTGCAGCTCACTGTGCGCATAAGCATCAGTAAAAACTCTTACAAATTTTTGTGTTTGGATTTTTTTATTCAATCCAAAGCATTTCATTCCTCCTTATCAGGTGGAGGAACGCGGCCAAGATCATTCAAGATCATGAAGCGGAAGCGGCACTGCGTGTTCAGCTTGTTGCCAATTTTCTTTGAAATTGTCACCCAATCGTTGCCATAGATATTATGCAACTTGATCAGCTCCTTGTCTTCTTTTAGTGTCCAATTTCTTTGCATCATTAAATTACAAAAAACCATTTCCCATCTCTGCCTGCATTGCAGACCACTTCTTCCGTTTCCTACGAATTGGGCGATCCGGCTCCAATGCCTGCTGAACAAGTGGATGGCGCACAGCAAGCGTGCGTCTTCGATATAGAGCCAACTGTTTATATTATTTAGGTTTCTTTGGTGAAATGGTGTGTCTATGAATGGAAGTGGAGGATAGTTTTTGCATATTAAGATATCGTGGAGGCATATGAGAGCTATGTTGCCCATTAGGAACATGTTGATGTGGTTTACTGCTGCGTTTATGTCTCCCTGTTGCTCTATAATCGCTGTCAAGCTTTGCCTTATTTGCCCTATGACATTTGGTGGGTAGATGCCATCGCTAACAATGATCCAGAGACAGAATTCGACGAGGTCGTTGTGGTTCGCATTGATCATGCTTGTTTGACAATGAAGTGATGATGACCAAGCGGTCAATTTTGTTACAATTTTCTTTAAAGTTAAAAAAGTTTATGTTAACCTGTCAAACTGACGGTTGTCCGGATTTTGTATACATTTTTAACTGTAACATTCATAAACTAATTGTAAAAAATTATCACTTTCCGATCAGTTTTAATAGAATCCGTTCAAAAAATGAAACCGATACTGCCGATAATATCGATTTTTTCAATAGTTTATGAAAGTTCTTAAAAAAATTTTGTTCCGTTCAACCCTACAATCATCGATTCCCGTTATTTTATCCCCAAAATTCATAATTTCTCTGAAAAAGTGGCCGTTACTTCACTTCCATAAATGTTCGCCCTTAGAACATGGCCGTGCACAAGCCTATGATCATCACTTAGATGGTGGCTTAGTGCGTGCTAGGAAACAAAGGGTGCATGGATGGTACCATCGGTAAGGGAAGATGGAACTCGTGCTGATTTCATAATATTTTAATATCCATAAGTATGATCAGAACACTTTGGTGGTCTTTTGGGGTGGTGAGACCGTACAGTTTGATGAATGCCCAACATCAGAACAAAAATTTGAATTTTTGAAATATTTCAAACCAAGATGACAATGGAAGAAGAATGTTCAAAGACAAAACACTACATTACCCCACACCGCTGAAGGATATATGGAGATTGGAGATGTGCGCGATTAGATATAAGATAGTGGAAACTTATTTTGTCACAACATGAAAAAATGGGTTTGTAGCATGTAATAACTTGGTTACTTGGTGTAATTGTAAGGTATCATATCAGTTAGAATATCTCTAATATCATATGAAATTACGATTGTTATTACAAAATCTGGTTGATTACATGAGTGGAAAAGAGGTGATTGATAACATCATAAAATAGAATATGATTCATATTTTTGTTCCTCTTCTTCGGTGATCATAATTTTTAATTCTGGCATGCTTTATACTATTGTGCAAAGAGATTGAAATCACAAGAAGCAGAATTCAGGATATGAAACTTTAAATTTAAAGTTCTCGAATTTGATCGGCAGAAATCAATTCAATACCTTCTGAATATTCACCTGAAATGAATCAAGAATTGTGTTTCTTATCAAAAAGCAGACGTTGTTGGATGGAAAGTCTCGAAGCTTTTTGAATTAAAATTGAGGTGTCGTTCGAAAATTAACGCTGAAGAATTCCGCCTTTCTAACTTATAAAACAAAAGAACTTCAAGCACCCTGAATCCTAAATGAGTTACACCAAAATGAGAAAATATTCAACCAAACAGTCTGATTTTATGAAATTGAACTCCTTCTGAAGAATTTATGAAAAGGTTTTTTAAACATTAAATCGTATCATTGTTATGAAGGATGTCTTTGAGTAACAAAGTTGAACAAAAATCATCCGAATTGTTTGAAAAAAGCTTGTGATTAATTTCACAACTCTTTTCCCCAAATGTTTACGCAAATAACATTAAAGAATGCTTTAAGGTGGTGAAGGCTTTCATAAAGATGTTGTAATTTGAGATATAATTACAAATTGATTCTTTAATTGAAGTTGAGACGAGTTTATCATACTATTGAAGTTTGTTCCACTCCACGCAATAAAGAGAGTGACAAAACCTTTGATCGGGAAGAAATCGAGAAACAGCGGATAATGTTTGCAGTACTTTATTTCCATTGATCACTTCATTGATTCCTCTGAAAAACCCTGTAGCAGGAAATTCTTGTGTATTTTTCGAAGTTGATGAATTAAATGATAATGTGACTATAAATTTTTAAAACTAATTTTTGGTTCAATGGTAGTGGTTAACCGTCCAAAATGATCGGCTTGTGTTCGAGGCCACAAGGCGGAGGTTCGATTCACTGCATAGAATAAATTTTTTCATTTTTTGCAGAAAGAAAAATTTAAAATGTTCAAAATGATCATAATGAAATTTGTTTATGAGAAGAAACGTTATGTTAAATTTATATTATTTTATACTACTATAGTTCGAATAATTTTTAAATCATCAAATTAGATATCTGTGCTTTTTGATTTATTGGTGTTAATTTCTTTCTTAAAAATTTTTTTTTATTTATATAAGTAACAAGTTGTGAAGGTAAAAATGAGGATATTTATGTTAATTCTTCAAGGGAGATTTCCATGCAGATATAATTAATGTAATTTATTACGCGATTGAGAATATGTTTTTTTAACGAAATTTTTTTTAATGCAAAAATTTGAAAAGATCTATTCATTTTATATTTATCGAAATTTTCATTTTTGTAAAATTATAATAATAGAAATAGATATATATTTATTTAAATTTTTTTTTATTGATAATAATTGATATTATAGTCAAAAAATATATATAACATAATGTATAATATATATATATATATATATATATAATGTATAATATTATATATTACATATTCATTGAATATTGCATATTAATTATTATAATAACTATAACATGCAAGTAATAATTCGAATAAATATATACTTAAGTTACACACATTTCGAAGATAAATTTATCTATAATGTCTGTATATATTCATATCAACACATTTAATTAATATTAAAAAAAAGATTCTTTTTTTCATGTTTTTCTACCATGATCAATAACTTTTATTCGCATTAATATATATTTTTAATTTCATCATCAAACACTTCCAAGCACATTTTGTTATGCAGATAGTTCCACACGAATTGTATTTAATAATCAGCGCATCAACGTGTTTGCGTGCACATCAATTCCATCTCTTTTTTCTGATCTTGTATTCAACCCAGAAGTAGAAGAACAAAATAATTTCAGAAGCTTATACTATCAATCACACATACGAATTCTTCAACATACTTAAGGTTTTCAAATAGTGTGTTAAACACTGGCAAATGGTTTAAAATACATTTTAGACGCCTTTGAATTCACAACTGCTAACTTGATGATGCATTTGCTCAACATCACAGAACTTTTGCTGTTGAATGCTCTCATTCAGTACTTATGATTGACAATTTAAATACGATTCTCAACAACAAAAAGCATATACCATTCATTTCATAGTTTAACCGAAATATTTCGTAATCAAAAATTATAGGTGTTACAACAACAAATAATTAATCACAAGTTGATAAATTTTTTATTTGTGATGGATGTTTTGCTTTTAAAGCTCATCTCTTGTTACCTAAAAGCTTTGTGGAATTCGATATTCAGATCAAAATTGTTTCAGATACCAACACCGAATGTAATACATGTGCAGAAGTCATCGAATGAGATATATCAATAAAATTAAATTTAGCGAATTTAGTGTGTCTCCTTTAGAGGCTAAAAATGTATTTAAAATTTAATGGTGTGATGATAACCAAACTCAGTTTAGTAAACTGGTTCTTTACATAAATTCATTAAAATGTTTACAAAACATAAGCAAATCCCAAACATTTAATTTACACTGATCAGATTTTATTTTATTTTGTTAATATTTCAGCTTCTACTGAAATATTTATCTAAATTTACTAGCAAAGGAGTTATTCACTATTTTTGGAAGGACAGAAATATGTATCATGATATTGTTCTTGATATAAACGTCTGATGTATAGCATCCATGAAAATGCCCAAAAAGCCTCACCCACTTTTGGAGGCTCATTTCCATGATATCTAAATCTGAATGTATTCATTTTCTGGAATTCACACAGAGAATTTTGAGTAATTCAAATGGCATTGTCATTGGATCTGAAATCAAAACAGGAATACACCCGAAATAAGTTGTATCGAAAACTCTTTTGTTTTGAAGAATAAGGTCACCTCTTGGGCAAACACAAAGTCTGAACTCATATAATATTGTGGAAGTAATTTAACAGTATCTATGATGGATGATTTACTTCTACGAAAAAGTAATACTTTACCGCGCGTCATGTTTTGTATAAGAGAAGTTGCCTTTGACGAACGACTTTACTTGTTTTACTGGCAACACCATAAGTCTGTGCAATAAAAGCAATGTAATTTCGTTTGCGAGTCCAATTGATTTTGTCTGGATGATAATCTCGAAAATATGAAACGAATGGAATGACAATATAGTGACCATTCCATGTTGTACCAGAATTATGAGATTGAGGATTTGGACGAACGATGAAAAAGTTGTGATGATAAACAGACTGATGACGAGCATTATTACCGTAACAAGTTTCGAAAGATGTGTCAACAACGTGATCAGAGCCATTCTTGCGATCATACCATATGAGTTATATATGTAAATTATTAAAAAAAAAAAATAAACGAAAAACTGTTTAGACGAATCAATGACGTAAAATCAGATTATTTGGTTTAGTATTTTCTCATATTGGCAAAACTCAATTAATGATCCATGGTGCTTGAAGATTTTTTGTTTTGTTAATACAGAAAGGCGAAACTCTTGAGCGTTATTTTCCGTACGAAAAGTTTCAAACACCGCAAAACCACATTTTGATAAGAAGCGCAATCTCAATTTACTTTTGTTCGAGCTAACCAAATATTCGTCCATTAATATCCAACGTACAATTGAGTGGTTTTTTATCGTCCAAATGCGAGTAATGATCAGAATTAAAAAATTATGCTCTCCAAACAAGAGGAACAAAAATATGAATCATATTCTATTTCATGATGCTATTAATCATCTCTTTTTCACTTGTGTAACCAACCAGATTTTGTAATAACAATCAAAATTTTAACTGTTATTAGAGATATTCTAACTGATAATAATATCCAACAATTACACCAAGTAACCAAGTCGTTACATGTTACAAATCCATTTTTCAATATTATGACAATATCAATTGATCCAATATATCAAGTATTATCTTGCATACCTCCAATCTCCATATTTCCTTCATTGTTGTGGGTTTTGTGGTGTTTTGTCTTTCAACATTCTTTATCCATTTTTATCTTGGTTGAAATATTTCAAAATTCAAATTTTTGCTGTGATGTTGGCCATTCATCAAACACTAACCCTTTGTCGAACCCAAAAGACCATTCAAATGTTCTTTTGATCATATTTATTGATATCCAAATATTTTGTAATCAACACGATGTCCATCTTCCTTTACCAATTGTATCATCACTGCACCCTTTGTTTCCTAACACACGCGAAGCCACCATCTAAGTGGATCATAGTTTTGTCGTGTGAACATTTATGGAAGCGATGTTCCACCGACCACTTTCCAGAAAAAAGCACAGAATTTTTAAATGAATGTTCTGGAATTTATGGTCACAAAAAAATTGTAACGAAATACGTCAACCGCAAATTTCAAACAAAAGTTGGAATTTTAACAGGTATTATTTTTACATTATCAAAAAGTTATCGGAAGCTTTTTTACCCTTTAAGAAAATTGTATCAAACTTGGCTGCATGGCCATCATCACCTCATTATCTAATAAGCATGACTGCTGCGAACCACGCGCATCTCGTCAACTTCTGTCTTGAAATCATTCTTGGTGGTAACAAATATCCAGATCAAATCATAAATTACATAAGCAGCTGCTTGACATCGATCATACAGCAACAGGAAAACACAGAAGCAGCAATAAACTACATCAATTTGTTACCAATGGGCAGCTTAGCTCTCAGTCGCCTCAACGAGATCTTAAGTTGCAGAAACCAGCCACCACTTCCAGTTGAAGGCGACATCTTCAAGTGTAACTCTCAAGGTCGACAAGTTACACGTCACTGGAAGTATGCCGAAGACAATCGCTTGCTATGCGGCATTTACTTGTACGGTACACAATGGAGCCTGATCGCCACATTTGTCGGGAACGGAAGAGATTGTTCGCAATGCCAACAAAGATGGCAAAGGGTTCTTTACCCAGGCATACGAAACAGGGTGTGGACACTGAACGATGACATAAAGCTTGCCAAGTTGCATAGTACCTATGGTAACAAATGGGCGCAAATTGCTCGGGAAATAGGCAACGCGTCGGACACACAGTGCCGTTATCGCTACAATTCATTGTTGACGTCGCTGTTTCGCTTCTAAAGAAGAATAAGGTAATTCATTACCTTTGGATTTAATAAACAAATCCAAACACAAAATTTTAAGAGTTTTTACTGATATTTATGCGCACAGTGCGCTGCACCTCGTAAAGGAAACTCATCAACTTCCACTCGATGCGATGTTATTTGTCCCTTTTATATTTGCCAATTGTTCAAATCTGGTGGCAAATTATTCGAAAATTGACGGTTACGATGATAAAGACAGCGATTTTATTTCATTCATCGGACATAAGTGCATTTCATCATTTTTCACCAATGCATTGGTTGTACTCACAAACACAAGTTCCCATTGCGTAATAATCTGGTAATTCTTCCTTAAAAGAAATTGCGTGATCACGCAATGGAAGAAAGTTTCTTGAATTGACAAGAACAACATACACAACAATTATCAACAATAACTTTCTCGACAAGGTGTTCAATAAACCTTTTTCTGTCTTTAAATTTTTCTAGATATGAAAACCTAAATCCATGCAAACTCAAATATTCAAGAGCAATATATTTGTTTTCAAATGTTTTGCCACAACGAAATATTTAGTAACCAAAATATCATGACATTGAGAATCATCAAATTCACCATCATCATCTTCCTCTTCAATTGCAATATCAATATCATCATTTTATTTACCCAAAATTTTGTTACGAACCCATCCTCCAACTATTCTTGCGACTGTTGGTATCGGAAATGAATCATACACTTGACGTATTTGGTCAATAAGAGTTTTTAGTTGTGAATGATTCTCCACTTTTTAACCCTTTTGTATTAACATTCATCCCCAAATACTGTATTGCTTAATGCGTTAAATACTACAACAGAAGCTCAATCACCTCCAACATTAAGTTATCAATTATTATTAATGTTAACTTTATTACAAACATTAAACACAGAAAATTATGATGAAATGTTAAATAGTTTCTTACCAGAAGTTGTTGGAGCATTAAAAGAACATGAATATAAAGCACATGAACCAGTTAGTGAATGTGTTTTAATACTATTGTAAGTGATTTCATAAAATAAGGAAAATCATTAACACTATTGTTATTACATATATCTGTTAGTATAACACCAAATCCATGTAAATTTGGAAGGGATACAATTGATGCTATTGAATGTATAATTATCTTTAACAAATTTGCACAAAATGTTAACCTTGAAGATCTTGGGCAATCTTGTTTAATATGTTTTAATGGTGCTGATTCCAACCCTAGATCAGATGTATTTCATTGTGTATTGCAATTTTCGAAAACATTAATTTGACGTGTTGTTTATAATGTATCAATAGCAAAGAGTAATAGACATTTAGCTATGTCAAAAATTCTTTGTTAATGATTTAAATCAATTGTCTGGTTATAAAGCTATGTATATATATATATATATATATATATATATATATATCGATTGGAAAAATATCTATAAAACAACACAAGAAAACCAACAAGATATATTAAATCTTAAAGTTCCCCAATATTATGGTGACATAACATCTAAAATTAAAAATTTTGGAGAATATGATTTTAAAAGCATTGATATTTTTCCTAAGACGTATTTTGGTCTTTCATATTTTTTATACGAAACAGATTATAAATGGCTTCATAGAGGTGCTGATGATAATGTTATTAATGTAAAACATACAGAATCATACTTTAAATCACTAGAGATGAAATATGATCCACTTACAGAACCAGTGATTTTAGGCTCTTGTGTTAAGATTCCTTCAACCAAAGAGTTTCTTCAAGGTGGTTCTGGATATCTTTATTCTAGGAAAGCGGTCGAATTAATGCTTCCGATTTATAAAAAATGTTATATTTCATTGTAAATTAGCCGAAGATGTTTGTCATAATGAATTCTTACATAGATTAAACATTAGTATTGTTGATGCAACATCATTTAACTTTTTTGGAATATTCATTTGACAATGAAGATTTGCAGAAAATATATAATAGTGATTTTACTAATTTGACTTTATGTCCTGAAGAAAAGTATCCACAAGATTTAGAGCTTTGTGGATCTTTTCGTGGTCCACTTGATAGAGTTTATTTCTTTCAACACTATGTATGGTATGGATGTAGATAAATTAATAGAAAGGTCCAAAAGACTTTTGCCGTTAATGATAATACAGTTCATTATTATTTCCCTGATTTAAGATTTTCTAAACTATGTCGAGTTAAAGAGAAAGAATTTAATGTAATCAAATTGTTATAATATAAAAATAAAAACAAAATTCCTTCAAATATGAAGAATTGAGTAGAGATTAATAAATCAGGGCGTGAATCAATTTATAAATAAAGAAGCTTAATATAATATTATTATTAATTTAGATAAGATGATCAATAAAAATATTCTTATTTTAAAATTCCAATAGCATTAATCTAATCTATAGCTATACATTAAAAAACACACATAAAAAAAAGCATCAAAAAGTAACACCTAGTTTACTACCTCTCTCTTTATTTATAACCATCTTCCCAAATTCTCTTTCTTTAATACAAATTTATTGTTTGCAACTCTGGAGAAAATTATTTGATTATTTAATTCGCATCTATTTATATTCGAAACGAATGAAATTCCGCCGTCACACTTATAGCATTTAGACTTTATGTACAATCCCATAAAGTAATCTGGATAATACATAAACAATGCATTAAAAACATTTTCTTCTCTGACAACATTTTTACATTGTGAAAGGTATAAGTCGTGAACTTTAAAGAACAATTCTTTTGTTTTTTAATGGATTCTCTTCGACCACCAAAAAATCCCCCAATTACAAAATTAGCAAAATTCGGATCAAGTTCTTTTAGTGGCTCATATTCTTTGCCAGAAAGATATTGTATCTCATTAAGTTCGATTAAAAATTGTGGATGTGTTTCAAATATTTTCTCAACGCGTTTTTGAGATGGTATTTGAAGTCCTGTGAAATTCGTCTTTTTATTTATCCCGACATCAATCCAAAATATGTATTTATAATCATACGGAAAATTACTTACATATTCAAGTAAACATATTTTGGAATTCCATATGGAGTCAAGGTTTTCACTTATAATAATTTTTTTGTGCAATTTCAACATATTGCTTTTTGTATTTTTGTATATTACAAATGTCATATGGTGATTTATACGTAAAGTTAATGTAAAGAGATCGTATACTTGTGTTTAGTTGAAGTATTTCTAATCCTAATTCATTATTATAAAGATAAAAATCAGCTTCTTCTGATATCATTTTTTAGAAGTTTGATGAAGCATTCAATATATTATTTTGTTGGATGTCTTTGAAGTTTTGATTCAAGAAAATAATAAAAAGATGAAACATAAGCAATGTTTTTCTTTTTTCCTTTATTCTCTCCAATTTTGCTTATATTAAAAAAAGCTGTTTTTATTGGTGCACAGAAATGATAAAATATTATCCCTGCTAAAATCGGTTGAAAAAAATTGATACATAAAACAAAACATAATTAAAAAAAGTGGTGGGTTAGAAAAATTGGTTAATTTCTGGTGAATCCCTTTAGGATGTTTCAATTCCGTCTGTAGAAATGTTGCCTTCTGCTTTATTTCTGTTAGATTAAGTAAATTATTCAAAAATTTTGTGCACAAGAAAATGGAAAGTTGAAGGAAGAGGAAATCGTTTTTTAACTGTTTATTTAGTTCCACATATGCATTTTTTTAATTTTTTTCTGATATTTCATCATTTAACTTTTTATTTTTTTTGTAATTAATTTGAAATAATTATTCAATTTCTTGATTATTCATTTTTTAATTCCAAAATATTTTTGAATTAATTCGTTTTGTTCTTCATTGAGAGTTGAGATTCTTTTTGTTTTCTGTTTTTTAACTAGTTTGCGAAGTTGCTGATTTTCTCGTTTTTGTGTTTTTGTATATTTTTATTAAATTCGTTCTTATGCTCCTTTGGCTTCTAAAATTGTTTCAACTGAAGCTTGTTTCGAAACTAAATTATGAAGTTTTTTGATTAAATATGGAAGAACAGAGTGAAGTGATTGAAGTTTTTAGATTTTTGTTTCGTTTATTTTTGAATTTTGGTAATTAATCTTGATTTTCATAAACAAAAATAATTACTGATTTTTTGTCCTTGGAGAATAAAATTAACTGTTTTGTCTTGTCTGGAAATTGAAATATTTGATTAATTTTTTCTAAATGGTGGAAATGATTGATTCTGTTCGTATATCAATGTCAAAATTTGGTTGTGCTAAGGAAAAATAGGGTGTCTCCCTATTTTTGATTTTTTTATTTACAGATTCTTTCCATCTTTGGTTCATTTTGGAAAGAAGAAATTTATATGTAATATGATCTAAAAGGAGGAGTTATAGGGCGGCACTATCTTCGGATTGTAACTTCTTCTTGCAAGAGTCAATTTTGTAATTTTGTTGTAATATGTCTGGCTGTACATATGTACTTTTTACGTGAGTTATGGATACAACAAGAAGACGTATTTTATTTAAAAATTAAAAAAAATTTAGAAGACAAAAACAAAAAACTATTTTATCATTATTATGTATAATTTTACTTTTTTATAAATAAGTTAACATAAAAATTTTTTATTATTTTATTGTTGTCCATGGCAGCATTAATTCATGTGAAAGTATCCAAAGCACAATATTTAAATTATGATGGAGAAAATGAGACACTACCTAATACATTTGTTGCTTTATGTCTAAGAAGTCAATTCCCAACCAATTGTTTTGTTTCTTCTATTCAAGAAAAAAACGCAAAATCCTATATGGAATGATGAATTCTTTTTTAAATGTAAAGAGCCTAAATTAGATTCATTATTTATTGATATATATCAATTCATTGATGAATATCATAAGATTAAGATTGTAGACACAATAATATTTTCAATATCAAAATTAAACAAAATAAACAAAAAAATTATTAAAAACTTTTATTTGAAGCAATCAACAATAAATAAAAGCAAGAACGTGGTAGGATTGTTAACACTTGAATTTAAAACATTTAGAAGATCTATCAAAACAAGAACAAAAAAGATAACAAAAGTTAAAACAAAAAAAATATCAAAACCAATTTCACCCATTGAAAAAAGAAAGAATCCAAAAAAAACTTCTAAAAGTCAGAAGGAATGTATTGAGAACGAAGAATCATGTGATAGTGAACAATATGAGCAAAAGAAAGGAATAAACCAAATGAAAAAAGAAAAGAAAGGTTCAAAAAAAGAAAATACTAGAAGATCGAACTTAAATACATATGAACCACTTTATTTTTATGAAGATGCATTTTATAATGAAGATATTCAAAAATATGAATGAAATCTCTTTCACAAACGATGGATCCATCCATACTTTTTTTTTTATTTCTCATTTGTGAGCTATTTTTGTTATTCGAATTGCCTATTAGTATATGAAGAAATATATAATCCGAAAATTTAAAAAAAATATTATCATAATATGAACATATCACAGCTTTAGGTACCTGTTATTGTTTTAATTATATTTCTTTGGTTATTTTTTTCTCATTTGAGCTATACATATTAATTAAGCTTTTTAATTTATTCAGATCATTAAAATGAATAAAAATTTACTACCAACCGTTTGAATAAAATTCGTTTTGAAAATTGACGGTTACGATGATAAAGACAGCGATTTTATTTCATTCATCGGACATAAGCGCATTTCATCATTTTCATCAATGCATTGGTTGTACTCACAAACACAAGTTCCCATTGCGTAATAATCTGGTAATTCTTCCTTAAAAGAAATTGCGTGATCACGCAATGGAAGAAAGTTTCTTGAATTGACAAGAACAACATACACAACAATTATCAACAATAACTTTCTCGACAAGGTGTTCAATAAACCTTTTTTCTGTCTTTAAATTTTTCTAGATATGAAAACCTAAATCCATGCAAACTCAAATATTCAAGAGCAATATATTTGTTTTCAAATGTTTTGCCACAACGAAATATTTAGTAACCAAAATATCATGACATTGAGAATCATCAAATTCACCATCATCATCTTCCTCTTCAATGATTACTTGATGCTTGTATTCAGCAACTCATTTCTTAGCGTCTTCTTCTGCTTGTTCTGCTTTTTTGGCTAACAATTTTACAACATTTAATTTTAGTTGCTGGTTTTAAATTTCAGTGTTGTTGTTAGAACGCACATGACAATTTTTACAATGGAGTCCGCTCATTAAAATCAAGCAAGAAATATAAAATATATTTTCAAAACCATATGTATATCGCATCGGATAATGGTTTTCCAAGTGAATTTGTATCTGAATAAGTAAAATCATCAGTCTTAAAGAACAAATATCAATCAAAATTCATTATTAATAAAATGTGTTCAATTGTGATAAGTTTTTACATATCAGTATTTTTGTATTGGAAATATTTCATTTTATTTTTCATTAAAAGCACGACAATCACATCCTTCTATTGCAATATCAATATCATCATTTTATTTACCCAAAATTTTTTCTCAATAAATCAATAATATTTTAAGTATACTAATCTTTAATTTTAGAAATAATTATGTTTCTATTAATAACATATAAAACTCAACATACGATTTTGTACCATCGCATATAGCGATCATCCTACGATCTTGATATTATGAATATATAATATATATACAATGTTGCATCTATGATTAATGAATAACTAAGAATAATATCATGATTAGCACAAAATAAATTTATTCTTTCACTCAAAAAAGTGCCAAATTCGACTTTTTTTTTTTTTTTTTCAAACATTAGCTACAACGATAAGTGCTGATAGTAGCTTTAATGATTGATGGTAAATATAATTTTATTTTTATTATTTAAAAAACAGACAGACACACTTCACAATTCCATTGTGATGCTTTGCATATGGTTTCAAATCCCCTTTATGTATATTGTCGATAAAAGTAAAATATATATCATTGTAAAATTCATTATTTTTTTATAAATAAAAATATACAAATAATATATTAATATTTTATAAAATATTACTGTTTATAAATTAACCCTGTAGATTTTACAAATTTTAAACTGATATGTCGTTTATCAAGAAATTCTATGACATCTGGATAAGTATATTTTAAATTAAATGTTTCATTATTCTTCTTAACATATATTTTACTAACATAATCATAAGGATTGCTTTTACAACAATAACTATCAGTATCTGCTTTTAATAATTTTATTTCATCAGTATCACATAATAACTGTATTAATTTGATTAGTTCATTTTCTTCAGCAATAACATACTTATTTACTATTAATGGGTTATTTTCAATAATATCTATTATTAAAATTAATGCTTGAATAAGATTATTTTTATTATGAATAATTTGTTGAATATTATTGTTTAATTCATTTGCTGTTTCTATGCTTCTTTCTACAGTAAGTTCATTATTATTGTTATTATATGGATATTTAACATCAACTTTAAGGTTATTACATAACCCGGCATCATGTGATGCTTCAAAAGGATTTACAACAACATTAACATTTTGGTTTTGCTGTGGTGAATTAATATTTGTATTTACTTTTGCGAGGAATCATTTTTGAACAACTTAATACATGAGAATGTGGAACTGACATATTTTTATTATATATAAAAAAGTATATATGACTGATATATTTAATATTATTAAAAAAATGAAATTAAATAAAATATTTATTATTAAACAAATATCATATATTGAATTAATCAATTTTTATATTAATGATTTAGTAATATATAAATATGTTGTAATAGTTGCAAATAGTAATAATATTAAAAAATGTAAAAAATTAGGTATTAATAATATATATAATATATATGATAATGATAACTATAATAAATTTATTAATATAAAAATTAAACCACCATTACATAATGTTAAAAAAGGTAGATATATATTAATGTATAATCATAACATTAATGATATTACTGTATGCTCTGGTGAAGAAAAATATTAAAAAAACATATAAAATTAAAAATATTTTTATCTAGTAAATCCAGCTAAAACTTGTTCAATAGATGCGTTGGTAATTTCTATTTGAGATCCACCATCTGGTTTCATTAAACAAATTTTTAATATAGCATCTTCGAAATATATGCCAACTGGTGATATGAAATCCATATTTAAAATACTATTACTACCACCTTTACTACTGGGTATTCTATTACCATGTAATTCTATTTGAACAGTGCCAGTTGTAGAGATACCACCTTGAAAATCTTCACCCTCAGCAAATGGTAAACCAATGAAAAAATTACTATTATCTTTACCATGCCAAACTTGTTTTTTTGTTATTCTAGAACTATCATCATCATATACATATTTATAATAATATGGTTGTAATGAAGTTTTAATATCATTATTTATACTACTTAATAAACTAACATTTAAATTCAATGCATCCAATGTCATATTTAAATGTTTAGAATCATTGATAGTTTCATATGATTCTCTTGAAGATATTTTACAATCAATATTAAATCTATATTCTAATTGTGGGTTAATAAAGCACGTTCTACTATATTGATTTATTCTAAATACTGTAAACAATGTATCACAATGTCTTACACCTATCGTAGCAGCAGTATCTAAATCATTATTTTTCAATAATGGTTGTGTAAAATCTCTCACTTCACATATATGTATTGGAAATAATAATGGGGTCTGGACATATTTAGCAAATAATGCATTAAATACATCAATTTTTAACATATATTCTACTAATTTAATTTTAACATCTTTTGTAATTTGTGTATTATATTTAAATGTTTGTGATATGACGGTTGTATTAGTTGTTTTATTAATATTATTATTAACAGTTTCATTAATATTTCTGAAACTAAAATCTATTTTATAATCATTTTGTAAGACTGTATCTTGAACTTTAGACATATCAACAATTGGAACTATTACCAAATTTTGATACGATGGCATTAATTCTATTGATAATTTTCCATCCCAGTTTGGATAATATCTCATATTAAATAATAATAAGAAATATGATAATGGTATTCGTAAAGGTATTTCTATAGTAATAAATTATTATGACTCATTATTTGAATACTAACTATAGTTTCTTTTTGTTCTTTATCTCCATTTTTTACAATACATTTTAATGCAATTACATGTGATGTAGGTATGATTTCTAAACGTCTTATTCCAACTACTTTATTTTGACTAGGGGATTCTAACCAACGTTGTGGATGACGAAATGTATAACCATTATTTTTTATTTACATTAGTTAAATCTCTTTCATATTCTTCAATATCTAAATTAGTATAATTTTTGTTCTATAGGTAATTCTGATGCATGAGTAGTAAGTTGCTTTTCAGTTCTCATTTTAATTAGTATAAAATATGATTGAATCTAATAGAATTGAAACTATACTTAAATCTTTAATGAATAAAAATAGTGTAGTATATTATAAACATAGTAAAACTTCTGATACCTTATCTAATGGTATTTGTTCATTAACAATTAATAGTGTAGATAAATTATTTATAATATTTACTTATGGAAGATGTCATTTAATAATTAATCCTCTAGATTCCAGTATCAAAGGTCTTGTTTTAATAAACGATTATTTAGTAAGTGATATTATTACAGGATCTAATATAATGAATAATGCTTATCTAAATCAAATGTTTAGTAATATTGATAAAGTATTGGACTTATATAAGGAATTTATTAAAATCGATCAGGAAAGTAATAGTGTTAAAACATCTGATATGTTAGTAAATAATATTAATGGTTATTCTACAGAGAATTTTGCTTCGAAGAATCATAATCATGATGAAAGATATTCTTTAATATCACATACACATAACATTATTGATAACGATTTAAATGTTAACGGTAATCTAACTGCTATAAAAATAAATGGATATTATATTTATGATAGTTCTGGCGGAGGATCTAATACAGCAATAAACATACCTTGTATAGCTACTGTTAAAACAAATGGTGTTATGGAAGTAGGAGAATATATTGATTTTCATTATAAAGATGATTATAATAAAGATAATACTTGGAGAATGAGAGCTTTAACTGATACTATAAGTTTTCAAGCAAAAGGAGGTAAAACAATTAGTTTTAGCAATGCTGGTAATATAAATTGTAATTCTATTAATAACATATCTACTGATAATATTTTTTTAAACGATCATAACCATGATGATAGATATTCATTATTAAATTATACATACTGATTATTTAACAAGTGCAAATTTAGAAAATATCGATAATAAGTTGACAGGAATTATTTCTAATAAAGATTATATCGGAACTAACGAGGAGGAGGATATTTTTGAAATATATACTGTTATAAATCAAGATTTAAAAGTAAATGGTAATATAGAAGTTGATACTATCAAGAATTTATCTATTAATAATTTTTCATTAATAAATCATACACATGATCAATATTTAACAAATGATATTTTAATCAATATAAATTAGGCTTTAACAGAAATATCATATAATGAATTTAATAAATGGACTAAGATTGAGAAAGATTTAATAGTAGGTAATGACATCAAATGTAGAATTATGTCAGCAAGTCGTAATATCAATACACACACAGGGGAGATTTCACTTCGTTTCACTCCCCCACTTCGCTTCGCTCGGTGTGTGTTATATCGCCTTCGGCTCAAGCTTCACTCACTACGTGCGCTCAGTAAAATATAAAAAAGTCAACTTTTTTAAATATATATCCTAACATAATGATAATAATAATATATAATGAATGAATATTGTAGAAATACTATAAAATTGATGAAAATTATAATATGTCCTGCATGTCCATGATGTCCACGGTTGTCCTAGGACATTTAACTACTTATAAAACTTACCCGCAACACGCAATTTCGCAACAATTATAAAATTACATAAAAACATCGTGTCTGTAATTTTTTCATATTTTTAAGTTCGCAACAATGATATATTCCTAACGTTATAATGTTGTATATATTATATTGTTGCGTAGTAAATTATTTTAATAATACCTATTTATAAAGGACATAGTCGGACATAATATTGTTGAAAAATATATTTCAACATAATGATTGTATATATGCTCTTTTGCGTAATAATTATATTATAGTTTTTTATATCTCATCTAGGACATATAATTAACAATAATATATATTGTTGAAATATAAATTGTTGAGAAATATAATCGTTGAAATAAATTGTTTGTGAAATAAATATTTTAACAGAATAATAATAATAATATTGTCCGTCTTTGTCCTTTATAAATAGGTATTATTAAAAATATTTTTTATAAGCAAATAAGCATTTATTGTATAATAATTGTTGCATAATTGCGTGTTGTGGGTGAGTTTTAGGAGAAGTTAAATGTCATAGGGACGACCGTGGACATCCAGGACGTTGTGGACAAACAAGAGTTTTAATCAAATTTATCGTAATTATACATTATTCATTTTTATAGATAAATTATACAAAGATTATCGTAATTTAAACATCATTAAAAATAACTATATTTTCAACAAATTTATCGTTCAAAAATAATTCTGAACAGTTGCACTTTTGAACGCCAATTTATTGGCTTGAATTCTTCATATGAACTAAAATAATAGTTTTAATAAATTATAACTATATAATGCTTTTACATATCAAACTTTACATGCTTATCTTTATCAATTACTTTTTGATTTGAATTTTTATTGGGACTTTCAATATTTGATATATCATCTGAAATACAAAAACATTCATTTAGATCATTAATTTTAGATTTGATCTTATCACATTTTTCTGTTAGTTTATTTTTGATTCATTTGATTATTTCATTCTTAGCATTCATATAACTTATTATTAACTTCAGAAGATGATATATTAGTAAGCTTTTTTTCTGATATTTTAGCAAGCATATTATTAATAAATTTAAGATTTAAAGCATTTAATATATTAAGTTTATCATCGTAAAACTTAACATTAACAAAGATAACACATTGTTTGATAGCTGTTCTAGTCTTTTTACCTATTTTCGTTAATATATTATGAGAATATTTAATATTAACAACTTTATATTTATCGTTATATTCAGATTTAATATACTCTTCAAATGATTCCATATTCATATATAAAAAAACATATTATTATATATAATAAAAAAGCATTTTATTTTTTCTCAATACTTTTTGGTAAAGTTAAGGTAATTCTTCTAGCTTTCATATATATATTATTGAATCTGGTGTGTTGATCTTTGATTTTATGATATTCATTCCCTTTTGATATGCCTGGAAATAATATTATATCACTTAATGTTCTTTTTAGATCTTTAGGTATAGATTTTACAGTTTGAACACATATAACAATTAATTCAAAAAATGGTTCATTAAATATAACTTCCTGATATGCAGATAATTTTTAATAGGAGCTATAAAAGCACATATACCATATCGAGATAAAAGGTATTCCTCATGAATAGGTCTAATTAAAGCATTATTTAATACATCCTTATATAATTTTACTTATATTATTAGAGTTATCATCAATCTCTTTAAATTTACTATCTTTATTTATCATAAATACTTTTAAATAAAAATAAAATATATAACATTATTGAATATTTTCATTCATTTCTGACATACCACTTATACTTATAGTGATATACATTGGATATAATAAATATATTTCATGTAAGTTAGCGTTTACCAATATTAATTTAAAATGAGATAAATCATTAGTATTCATTTCTACTGCAAAATCTGCATTATTAACTATTATAGAATAATTAGCACTGAAACTATTATTTACTCTTAATATTATTTTCGATATATTAAGATTATTATTTAAATTTCTATAACTACTTTTTCCTAAGTTTGATACTATATATAATATTGGTGTTGAAAGATAGTTTCCTACTGATTTTGCTGAAATTTCGTATTTATTATTTTCATTATTATAACTAGCAGGTAATGGTAGTATTTGATCATATAAACCTGATAATTGAAATATATTATAACTATAACTATTAATAATAAATTGATTATTACTGGTAAATATTATTCTCTCACATTCATCTATTTCAGCAGTTATTCCTGTTTCAATTATTAGTTCATTTAGTAATATTATAAATGATTCACTATTAATATTAGTATATTGCTTATTAAAAGTATATTTCTTATTATTAATTTGTATATAATCATCTTTTTCAATAACAACTATAGGACATTTAGAAGTTAATGATGTTATTATCATTTTAGATTTTCTAGTAGGTGGACTAGGGAGATTTATATCAATTCTATTATAATGTTCATAATCATATGATAATATAGTATAATCAATTACATCGTTTAGTATTTTATATAATGTTGAAATATACTATCTTTGATTTTTTTTAAATAAAATTCATAAATTTTATTTTTTTTTATTTTTAATAAATATAATGCCAAAGAGATTAAATACTAAAACAGTTAAAAATCTATATAATAAATATGGATATACTCTACCAGATAATTTTGAACATATAAATACTACTATCAAATATAAAGTATTTGATGAAAGAAATAATAAGTATACTAAATTATCGTATAATCAGCTACAATATAAAATTAAGAAAGGTTTATCAGAATATGATTCATTTGATGATTATTATAATATGGCTTTATCAGATAAAGAATTTGCAGAGAAACCTGTTGGAAAAAATAAATCTATTAATGATATAACTAAAGATTTAATAAATAAATTATTATTACAAAAAGATTTTACTTATAATAATATTAATAAATAACATAACATTATATTATATGCTTTAATGTATGCTATTAAATCAGTTGGTGCTAAGATCAATAAAGATATTAGAATGACAATAATTGGTGATGATAATAATATATCTTACTATCATGCCTCATGAAATTTTGTTCATGCATTTTAAGATTCTTGAATTTTTGTCAAATTCTTTTGGCAAATCCTCTCCTTCAGCAACAGTAATCTCGCAATTGCAGGCATTTACTACAAGTATAATTCTTCCTTTTGCAGTATTTGGTATTGGCTCGTAAATCTTAACATTTATTCCATAATAGACATCAAATAATAATTCTAAATTAAACCTTTTGGCTTTTTTAAACATTTCAGGACGTACAGCAATGACATATTTATTACACAATCATTAATGTAAAAATAAATATTTTCTATAAACGGTGATTGTTTTGTGGTTATCTTCTTATTTGATTACAGATGTTTGATAATATCGAAAATATTTAAAGGAATCATAGATACTTCCATTAAATAACAGTAAAAAAGATTTTTTATCTCTTGAAAAATGTCAGTTCCTAAAAGTAGTGTTTTATTTTGCAATCGAGGATTCCTTGCAAGAGTCGGAACAAATTTAAATTCTCCGAAACTAGATCAAAGCCAAAACGTTAATGTTGTGGTCGATTGGTATTAAAGGATTGCGGTTTATCCTGATGTTAATTCGACAGAATCGGATGTTAAAGAACGCTCGATTTAAACAGCAAATGAAACTTTAACTAATTATGAACAAATAATACACCACCAAGACTTATCAATTCAAGCGTTGGTGTTATGTTTAGATATGGTAGAAAATAATCCTTTGATTGTAAATAAATATGTCATAGCAGAGGAAGACGAATTAATCGAACTTATTCAATTATTGTGTGATACTCAAAAAGTGGAGTTAATGATAGCAGACACAGACGCTGGATGTTGTAAAAGCTCAACGTTAGATTATGTATCAAAAATTTATGTTAAAAAAGACGGCAATACTTATAATTTGAAATATAATTACTCTAATGTTTGTGAGTATTTGAGTGATAGAAAAATATACACAAAATTTGTTAAGAGTTCAGGAAAAATAAGTTATAAATAAAATAATCGAATCCATAAATTCTTTTGAATTTTGCATTACATATCGCGAGTTGTTCATTATTATTTATGTCTCTGCACCAAACTAAAGCATAGCCGCGCTGATTGTGACATACGTTCAATTTTCTCAATTCAATTTCATTTCAAAAGTATAACGAATTTGTTTTATCGTCATAGTAATAATCCTCTAACTGATGACCGGCATATTCTTTTATATCAATTGAATCTTTATTTATCTCATCATAAAATTCATAATCTTTTCCAAGGTGTGATGATTTATTAGTTTGATTTTCAGACGCCAAAACCCAACGTAGATTATTAATGCGAAAATCTGTTCTGTCGTGATTGATGTGATCTATTTGTGTTTTATTCTCAGGATTTGGTATAAATTGTAATGCTATTATTTTATGTTTGAGATATTTTCTGTCGTTCAAGCGATATTGAACGTATCCGCCTCGTGTTTCATCGACATGTTCGCTAATGATTCTTTTATCTGATTTTCTACTTATTTGAAAAGGAAATTTTGTAAAAATTATGTAATCGCAATCGCAAACACAAATAATCCAACTCATACTGTTTTATTAAAATTGAAATAAATTCCCTTAAAATTAAGCTTAATTTTTATTATGTCATATCAACCGAATATAAATTTCATTTTTAACTCATACTCATTAATTTTTTTATCGGATTACTTGAATTTTCACAGTATTCTTTAATTTTTGGCGTGCAATAATAATAATAACTTTCTTCTCCATGCTAACCGATCCAATTTTCAGGAGATTTAAAGTATACCTCGGTGAAAACATGTTCAATCTTGAATTTGCCGAGTTCATGAACACTTGGTCATGACCAATAAATCCTTTATCTTTCGATACCATAAAATCTTACTCTGATATTAACGCAGAATCAATGTTTGAATAATAAACTAACGAGATTCCTTATTAAATTCATTTTTTCATTAAATTTATCTAAAACACTTTTCGCAAATTGAGGATAAGTGAAATTTTCGACGTAAGGATTCAGGGTATCGACAAATCCTGAAATTCCGTCTGAATTGTACGTGTATTTTAATACATAAGGCGCGAATTCATCAATATACTTATTAACGTTATTTACAAATTTATGTTTTATAACTTTTGGCTATTGTATTGAAAAACCAAAACATGAATTCATCATGAATTTCAGTGTTATTAACAATTTATCTTTTCCCGATAATTTGGCTTTCATTCTTGCTTTATATAATTTTTCTATTGACTTATTAATCTTGGTGTTTTTTTCTTTGAAGTTTCCGTCGGCGTCATGTAATCCAGCAGGAATTGATTGAACACTTGATATATACGCTCCGCATTTGTCGATATAATAAAGTTTTTGTTTCGAATAAATATTTCTCCAAATAATTTTCGGTGTTTGAATTTCAGATATTATTTCATCTGTGCAATCTCTCCGGAAAATGAATATACATTATCAATACATCCGAATTCAAACATTATCTTTTGCATCAGCTCAGAGAATTTATAATATCTTGATACATTAATTCTTTTACTTAATTTCAACGAATCAATAACTTCGTGAAGTTCTTTTAATGTCTCCGGGATAATTTATTTATCCGGACAGTATCCGAAGAAACTTTTTGTTTAATTAACTTATTTATAATATAATGATGTAGGTTTTTTATCAGCAACAAATATTTTTCTATAAAGATAATATGTTTTGACGTTTGATTTCATATAACTCCATGAAAGCTTATTTATCGTTTGTTGATTAATTGGAATTAATAAATTATTTTCGATCATTATATATATTGAACTATTTATACCCCAACATTTTTTAAAGAAAGAATATATTTTGTTGTCGAATTTAAATAACATCATTTATCTGTTATGATTTCTAAATCTCAAATCAGCATTTATATTTTCATTATCCTTTATATTACATTCCGATACATTATTTTTAAAATTCGGCATATGATGGTCGTCTATAATTATTAGTTTTATTTCTCTGTTGTAATTCTCACCAAATATCTTGACACGCGTATGTTTTGTTTCGAAATTAAATATTTTGATATCAATTTTGATTTTAAATAAGTCAAAAATTCTTTTTAACTCACTTCTTGGAACCGTTCGAGTTCGAATAAAACTCTTCAACATTTTTAATTTATCTTATTTCGATGCTTCCGATACAATAAATGCTCGAATTAAACATGATTCATTTATATTAGAATCATTAACGTCTGTAAATATTCCAAATTTTCTTAAATTAATATCTGACGTGTTGATGTAAGGAAAGAATCCTGAATTTATTCTCTTACCTATATTGAAATCTTTAAAATCAGAACAAATGGTTTCAATGAATAACATATATTCCAACACAACATCGTTTGTATCACCAATCACTCTATCATTATTCAAGCCAGCACGTATAAATTCAACTGTATTTTTATTTGCATGTGAATATTGTTCTCTTCCATCTTCATCAATTAAAGTTAATTTTATATTTTTATATATTTTATATGCTGCTGTTTCAATCGCGTACATCAAAGCAGAAAGAAATGTATCAATACTTCCTTTATTTTCAAATGTAAAATCTTTTTGTTTCATTAAATTTTTAATTATTTTATTTGTTACATTATATATCTCACGTTTAAAATCTTCCGATTCATTTTTGATATATTCATCTTTCTTTTTACTGAAACGTACAAATGAATGTTTATTTTTGAACTCATTATCACTTAATGGAAGATTCATTAAATTATTAATTTCCTCGGTGATGTATTCTGCTCTTCCTTTTGATATTATATATTTTAACTGATTACCACTTAATCTTACATAATTTCGATATTGTTCGTCATAAACTTCAAGTGGTGTTGAAGTATTTATATAAACGAAATTTTTCGGTAAAGTGTATCCGTATTTTTCAAATAAACTTCTAACTGTTCTTTTGCTCGATCTTTTTGGCATTTTATCGAAAATATAAAAATATATTTTTTTGATACTACTAAGTTTAATTTTTTTTTAAATTAATTTTTTATACTGCTCTTTAGTAAGAAATATATGATTATTTTGTAAAGCACAAACTATTCCTTGATTTATTGCATCAGCTATATCATCTTGCTTTTCATATTTTTCTAAATTATCTGGCATTTGAGATGAACTCCAAGAACTAAAATATTTTTCCTCAACATTATTTAAAAAGTTTCTTGCAATATTAACGCTCAATTTCTTATGAGCTTTATTTTTGGTGTTATATTCTAAACCTAAATATAAATTTTTTTTTTTTTGGTTCAAATAAATGAACATTAGCTCTGAAGGCTAGTGAAATAGTAATGATACTATACATTAATTCCATGGCAATGATATTTCTGGGAATTGTTTTTCAATTACTACTGTATCAATATTATTATTTCTTATAATATTGCCAATATATTGATTAATCTGCATTTCTCGATAGCATTTTTGGCTTTTGATATATCGATAACGTCAAAAGTAATAGCCGGAAAAGTAATGGCGTAAGCAAGATTTTTAATTCCAATATCGATTGACAATATCGGCATTGTTATAAGTATAAGACGAATAAATTTTTCATTTCATTTTTGTGACCTTCCAATTTTTTGTTTCCTCAAGCATTCCTTTTATCTCATCTTTCCGAATCATGCACTTCTAGACAGATTTCCACATTTTAACGATTGACATAACAGGAATTCTTTCTTTGTTTGGGAAATATTCCTCAACGAATAAATTGTTATTATCTGATTCTTCAATTTCTTTTTAAATTCTTTTAATTTCATCTCGCAATCTTTCTTCCTCTTCTTTTCTTATATCTTCTATATCTCCAATGGAATATTCATATTCTTTCATCATTTTTTCGCACTTTGCACACTTCAGTGAGTGATATTTAGCATTAAATTTATGAACCTCAGCCGAAAAATTCATTGAAGCTTCAATGACTTTATCAACATTATACATTTCACTATTATACTCATTTAATTCTTTTCCGCGTAAATCTTTGTTTTTAATCCTCCAGCAATACTCAGCTAATAATTTATAAAAATCATCAATTATCTTTAATTCAGACCTTTTACGTAATTTTAAGGCGTCAGCATTATATGTTAATGCTTTACTTTCAAGTATTGAGTGATTGCAAGAAAAGGTTTGTGTTTTTCTGTTAATTTTTCTAATTAATGCTTTTATTTCTGTCGAATCGCTTTTTTCAATTTCAATTTTTGGGAAACTTTTAACAGAAACATCAATCGTTAATTCTGGTATATTTACTGCTGTAATATATTTTGCGAATTCTAAAATTTGCTCTAAATATTGTTGATTTCTTTCTAATTTAACTTCAACGGGAAGCTGATGATTCAAAATTTTATTTTTATATTCTTTAATAGTATTTGTATAATTATTAACTGAATCATCAATTTTATTTTCAACTTTAATATTATTTAATTTAATCAAACATAAAGCAGACGTCTGATTTTCTGAGACGAAAGCCGAACAAGAATTTTTCATTAACATTTTTATTATGAATATTAAATAAATTAATTTTTTAAAAATTGACATTATTTTTTTAAAGTTAATTTTTATTTTTTTTATTTTTTTATTTTATATAAAATGGAAAGATTTTTTGATATAAAGAAAATTGACGAAAACATTGATAAATAAATAGAAACAGCAAAAATTCATTTAAATGAATTATTCATTCAGTTACTGATTACTTTCATTGTAGTAAATGATTCAATAGAAACATCACCGTTAGATATTTGTAAACAATATTTAAAATTTATCGAACCGAAGAATAAAAGAAGTAAAAAGAATAAAAATATTATCGCAGAACAACATATAAAAATAAATGAGGTGTTAATTTATGTGAATGAATCATTAAAAAGAATTCATGAAATTATTGCCGAAATGGCATAAAATGCCTTGAGGCTCTAAGAGCTGAATACAGCTAACAGAGAATCAGATATAATTGCAGTGACTTTTCCAATAATCATATTATTTATTTTTGTCTATAATGGCGTATCGTCATATAATACAGTCCCATCATATAAAATAGTATCACCAATATTATATTTTGATGAATCATTAACTTTAAAATAATAATCTCCGTGAGTTGCAAAATCAATTGTATCTTGATTAATGGATATATCTTGTTTAATGGTATCTCCTATTTGAAAAATTTCTCCAGCTGTATGTTTTGCTGTACAAATTCCAATAAATTCTTTATAAGAACCATTGCCTTTTACAGACGGAATACAATTAGTAGAATCAGTAACTTAAGTATAATTATATGAATCATTTAATTTATATACGTTACCTGTAATAAATACAGGACAACCGATATTGAAATCATTTAATGTTAATGTATCGTCTATTGGCGCGTTATGCACAATAGTTTTATTTATCTGTCCTCCACCATTTGCTGATATAATTGCTTTTCTGTATATATCATCTGACACATGCCAAAATCTTAATTCATTTTGATAAGAAGCTATACGCCAATTATATGTTCCTGGTGCTTCTGTTGATTGGTCGTGATATACAAAATATAAAAATCTTCCTGTTCTTAATACTGCATTTTGATATAAAACTATATCATTAGGTTCATGAGTATGAGAAGAGAATGTAAATGTTGATGGTTTATCTGTAATATCATTATAACTATAAGTATGTCCATTTAATGAAAAGATACTTACATTAATATAATTAATAGAATTACAATATATGTTACCATCATTTCCATTGAAACTGATAACATCATCATTATTATCAAGTTTACCGAAATACATAACATTGTCGGCAGTTCTTATTCTTCAGCTATAATCACTATTATCATTATTATCATGAAGATCTATGTATTGTCCTTTTTCCATAACACTATCACTCTTAATAGTAGCTATACAAGGTAAAGAATTTAAATGATTTCCTTCTGAAAAACCATTATTTATATAATAATTGTTAATCTTACCATTAATAGTGATGTCGTTGTTAATTTCGGTATGAGTATGAGAACTTGGCATAAAAGTAGTTGGTTTGTTAATAATATCATTATAATCAGGTTTGTTAATACATAAATTATCAACAGTTTTATCTATATAAAATTCTTTTATTTCTGGGACTGATAAATCTGTTCTTTGAGAAATACTTATGAAAAATTTATTTTCTGCATGTGATAAAGCTGTTTGTTGCCACTCATTATTAGATATATTTATTGTTTGGAAATTCAAATAATTGTAAGTATGAACATGACTTGTTAAAGAATATCTGCCATCATGATTATGTGTTGTTAATGAGTATTCATCATGAGTATGATTTAACGGAGAGTATTTGTCGTCATGATTATGTGTTGTTAATAAGAAACTACTAACAGAAATATTATTAATTGATGAACAAGCAAAATTACCAGATTTGTTGAATGAAAATGAAGGATTTACATATTCATTATCAATAAAAAAATCTGACTAAATTAGGTCCACTCGAATGTAAACTAATTCTGAAATGAAAATCTGTTCCTTCTGCATTATTTGTATGATGAAAATTCAAACAATTTGGTATTTCAAATACACCTCCGCTAATTAATGGGATTGATGGTGTTACTAATTAAGTTCATTTGCGATTACCAATAGGATATCCGTTTAAAGTATTTACTTGAATATTACGATTAACTACCAAATCATTATGAATTGTTGTATGAGTATGATTTAACAAGAAGTATTTATCATCATGACTATGTGTTGTTAGTGAGTATTCATCATGATTATGATTTAATGGATAGTATTTATCGTCATGATTATGTGTCGTTAGTGAAATATCATTTGTATTAATACAGTTAATTGTTGTACATTCAACATTACCATTAATTATTAAGTCTTGATTAATTGATGTGTAAATTTCATGAATATCTGTTTCCTCTTCCTTGACAGTTACTGTTTCTACATAACTTTATTAAAGCTTATACCAGTACTGGTATTTAATTATTTATATCACCGTCTTCACCTGGCGGTCCCATTAAAATTTCTTGAATATCTTCATCATCAATAATCATTTGTTTTGTGAAGTAGTATTCTATCGTTATTTCACCGTTGACGTTAATTATACCATAACTATATACTGTATTATCAAGCATAATTAAATTTCCGTTTGGAAAACTAATTAATAAAGAATTTTGGTTTTCTTCACCGTCAACTGTTGATATACTAACTCCGTTCACAAAAGATATAGCGTCTCCGATGAATAAAATTCTGTCTTTAACCAAAGCTATTTCTTCTGTATACCGTTAATAGTTGAACATTTAACATTACCATTAACTTTTAAGTCTTGATTATTTGATGTGTAAATTTATTAAATATCTTCTTCTTCTTTATCAACAGTTACTGTTCCAACAAAATCTTCATTATAATTTATACCTGTGATCTTTTTATTAATATTTATTAAATTATCATCCGTTAAATATTCAGAATGTGCATGATTTAATGGAGAGTATTTATCATCATGATTGTGATTTTTTAATGCAAAATCTTCTGTTGAATAACCGTTAATGGTATCAATAATTAAATTTGTAATTGTAACATTATTACTATCTTTATTGATATTTACGAATTGTTTATATAAATCTAAATCATTATTTATACTATCAAACATTTCAATTATGTATGCATTTTTTATTATATTTTCTCCAGTAAGTATATCATCAACTCTAATATTATTATTGATATACTTTAAATTTTTTATACTATTATCTAACGGTGATATTACAACATGATTTCTTCCGTAAGTGAAAACAAATGATTTGTCATAACTATTTATCTGTAATGTACATATACCATTTGATAATGTATCAGATGTTTTTGAATGATTACTGTATACAACACTGTTTTTATTCATTAATGCTCTAACTATATTTTCAATTTTTTTCAAACTGTGAATTTGACATTTTTAATAAGATAAAAAATGTATAAAACTGAAAATCAATTTACAACAACTGCGTCTCAGTTACCGATTGAAGAAAATTATACAAATCTTGATTTAGATAAGTATGAAGTATTAAATCCTCAAAATGGTTATACTTTCCGTTATCCTCAACGTTGGTTAGAGTCTCCATCACAGAATAAAGCTATTGGCATAAGAAGATTAAATATAACTCCGACCGCTCACGTTTTTTTTTTTTTACAGTTTGAAGTAACTAAACCAGAAAGTGTCAGTGGTTCTTCATTTAATCCACGTATCATTAAAATTTGATTCTATGATAATATTTAATAATTTTTGGACAACCGTAAAACCCCATTCAAAATGTTGGACTAAAATAAAACATTTTTTTTAATGATTTTTAATTAAATTAAGCTGGATATTATTGTTCCAGGATCTTTTCGTTCCATTTTGGTGTATTCCATAAATATCGTGGATCGCCATATTCCATGGCGTTGAATTACATTATCTTGGATACCTAGTTTTGCGGTAGCATTCGCTCCGCCTTTCCTTAGGGAATGGGAAGAATATTTATTGTGTTCTTTAATTCCAATATTCATCATTATATTTTTGATTTTTCTCGAGAATGTTTCATTAGAAAATTTAAAAACCTTTTCATTTTGGTCGAATTGTTTAAGCGAAAAAAAAAGTTGAACTCAATTAAACGGATTATGCTGTTGCTTGATAGGGTCACCCTTTATTATGAAACACATAGTACCACATGACAATGGATCATTTTTTGATCGTTTAATATTTAAAGAAATTCCATCTTCTTCAATTTATATGTCATTAAACTCAAGATTTGATAATTCAGAAAAATCTTAATAAACCAAAATATGAAAGAGAAATTGCAGTGAAGAATTCTACATCTGAATATAAATTCTGATTCATAATTTTAGAAATTTTAATCATATCTTATTTTGTAATTGGTTTTTTTTTTGCTTTTTTATGGGAAACTCCAAGTTTTCTTTGAATTGATTTGATGTAATTTTGAAATTCATATGATTTTGTCTCATCATTTTGTTTTTGTGAATTGTAGTAATAAGAAAAACTAGAAATAAATAATTTAAATGTGCTATATTGTATCGGTGGTTGACAAACATCTAATTTAAAGTGTAAAAATCATCTAATGTTTGCTTCTGTTAGAAATGGTGGAGGAGCTCCTTGTATTTCTTTCATTGTTCTTTCATAACTATTAAAATATGATTTATATGTGCTAACCGATGAAGGATTAATGGCGAATGCTTCCGACTCTTTTGTTGCCTCAACGAAGTCTTCAAAGTTCATTTTGTGACCGACCTCGGTCACATCATTTTGAATGGGGTTTTACGGTTGTCCAAAAATTATTAAATATTGTCATAGAATAAAAGTTTTTGGCAACAACAGTCGCTTCAAGACGGTTGACCAAAAACTTCTAAGTTATGGCACAAAATACTTAATTTGAAATTTCAACGTCAGTTTGCAATAGTTTTAATAATGCATTCACCAGTTATAGATTATCTTACGAATACGAAAACTCAGGCAATTTATATTTTGCTTGTACTTATGTTGGTTCGGATGAAACTCAGAATCTTGTCGCAAAATTTGCGATTGTTGATTCAGGAACTACTACATCTAATTTAGAAAGTTTTTTTATATTCTTAAATCAAGATGTAACGTCAGAAAATATAAGTTATTTGATGACTCAAACCGATGTAATGACTTTTAATAATATATGGAACCGTGAGTATTTAGAATTTCATGCTCAATTTAGTGATTCAAAACAAAGATTCATTGGCATCAAAAATGATTTTTATGATAAACCGACAGTATTATATAACGAGCCTAATAACGGCTCAACATTTAACATCAGATTTACAACAAACGGCAAAAATAATATTTATTCAAAATACTCTAGGTTTATTATTCAATTAGTATTTTTTTATGATTACAGAAAAACTGTCGTACTTTAAGAGTAAAGCGACCTTTTGATATCATTAGGGGTTGTCTTTTTATCTTTTTCTTCATTAAATACAACATATATTTTAATACAACATTACAATAGAATTGACGTAAACTTACCGTCACTCACACGTCAAGCAAAAATGATTGTAACATCGCTAGCGACTAAATGTTCTATTGTTGTTATTGAGATAGATGATTTTATACAGATTAACGGCAAAAAATATCATTTCAATAATGATTATACAGACTCAAATTCGCAAACGTTTATATTACTATTGAATTCGCTTATTCAAGAATCAGGCGTTACGTCTGAAGTCGACGAAGCAGGAAGAATCGTATTTACTTTATCAAATGCTTTTACGATAAATAACGTTTCATATAATATAATTCAAATTTCTGGGTTGTACTCACAAATTCTTACTCTTTCGTCAACATTCGACGGTACAGATACATTTGAAATATTCGCTGAATCAGTCGGAAACACTTTATCAACTCCTGTTCTTTATCTTTTGTCAAACGTTGGATAAAGTTCGTATAGAAACTTAAACAAAACCATTAACATTTCAAAAATTGTTTTTAGAATTAACAATAGCTTTTCGGCGAATTTTCCGATTATTGTATCAAACGCTGATTTCGAAATTGACATTAATTCTAATGATTTATCACATATTCAATTAACACTCGTCGACGCAAACCTTCATGAAGAACATTTACTGAATCCAATGTATATAACAATTTCTGTTCAAGGCATACAGGACGAAGATTTATTTGTCGGTGAGATTCAAAATCAAAAATAAATTTTTTAATTTATTTTTTCATTTTATTTTTTGATTTATAATAACTCTTCGTGCTTTAATGTTGTGAATGGAAAAAATTCCGTGTGGATCTTTGCTGTATTCTTTCCATAGCGCTTTAGCATCAAATACACTCGCTGCTGCTAGTGATCCCTTCAACAAATCAATAAAGTCTTCATGTTTGATACCGTTAAACAGTACAATATCCGACGAAGTTCTTTTTATATCTTTTGGTATACTCTTTGTTGTTTGCACACATATGATAACGTTAATATTAAAGTGTCTGAGTTTTTTCGATAATCTTGACATCTCCGTTCTCTTACTCCGTAGTAATGGATGATTAGCAAAATCATCTAATATCAACATACATTTATGCGAATAAGTTTTCCATTGATACTTTGCTAACTTCTCTGAAATGTATTTTAATTTCTTCTTTGAATTACTCAAATTATATTTCATAAATAATCTTTCTACTACTTCATCCGTTTTCTTAAAATCAGAATTGATATATTTAATGATAGAATTATATTTTAATATTCGCCTGATATATTTATTGATCCAATTTAACTAATCAGTATCTTTTATGGCAACAAGTTTCGTTTTCTTTATTGCTTCCTTATATGTATTTACTGTTTCATCAAATTTTGATGATGTACTACAAATAGTTATTAGTTCAAAAAATGGTTCGTTAAATAGTACTTCTTGTTTCGCGCCGAGTTCAACGTAAAGATATGATTTACCTGAACCCATCGGCGCTATAAATGTTGTTATTCCGTTTTGAGCAAATAAAAACTTTTCATGTATTGGTTTTATTTTCGCATTCTCTAAAATTTCTTTGCTTTGCTTTTCTAATTTATCAAACAATTCTTCTATCTCATTAAATTTTTTATCTACACTTTCTGATTTATTTTTTCGCATTATTTTTTATTTATAATAAAAAATTTTTTACCGCTAATAAATGGATTCATTTCAAGATTATTTAATATCAGAATATAAAATTGATTACGCCGCCGTTGAGTTTAAATATAATCACAATACAACAGTTAAGATAGATAAACCAACAAACAAACCTATACTTCATAATAATATTTTTGTTTGCGTTAAATTTTATGATAAGAATTTAAAACTTCTTGAATCTGCAAATTTAAAGTTTACCGATAACATTCTCACAAAAACAAATGAAAAGAAACTTGTAAATATAGCTCCTGCATAATTAAATAATAGATTTATGAAAGCCAAGAATGATATCGTAAAACGCATCACTGACGAATTAATAGAGAAACGTGAAGAAATTGATAATAGGATTATATCATTAAATGCTTACGTTGGAAATGAAAATTTAGCGATTTCAAAAGAGTTTGAAGGTTTAAAAATTAGTTTTCCAGGATATACTAATGATAAAAAAACGTTTGATATGTAAACTAACTTTTTTATCATTATCTCGCTACCTCAGCAGCTCCAGTAAACTTGCAATTTTCGACTCATATCCTTCAAAAAATGCTTATTTACTCCGATTCGTTGGAAATTAAAAAACGAGGTCAAAAAATCACCTTTGAATTTTAAAAGATACTTTTTCGATAAAAATAAACATTTTTCATAAAGCATCTTCATCAACTTCGTCATCAACTATTTGTTCTCATTATTTTTTGTGATATTTTTCAAACCTATCATAAACTTCTGGCAATAAATTATATACTTCTGCTGTTTTTCCATTAATCCATTTTTGCATAGCATTTCCCGTGAATTTTTTTATATTTGCGATAAAAGTTCTTGGACTGCAACTATTGATTTTGTTTTTCTTAACAAAATCACAATAGAAATTAAATAAATCAGGACTGGTAATATTTTTGATTTTATCATAATTGTCTCTAGCAAAAATTTCATAACTTGACATTGAAGCTTCTTTTATATTTTCTTTTGCTTCAGTATTCGGTAATACCTATAAATTTGTTTTTGACACATCCATTAACATAAAAATTGTATATAAATTTTCATTAAATTTGAGCGTGAATGTTTCCGCTAACTTTGCAAAATATTTGAATTCTTGTAAGTGTTTATCACTAGTTTTAGTCACAACATATCTTCTGTCATTACTTTATATTCTTATTATAACATCGTAATTTGAAACAATAATAAAATTAGCAACATTTTCTGTTTCTCTCATTGGTTCATTCTTTTGATTTATATTTATTGTTTTATTTGTTATAATAGATTTTAACGCATCGGAATTTAAAAATTTGTTAGTATCAATACTTTGTGATTCATTTAAAACCAATAATTTTATGTTTTTTAATGTTGCACTGAATTTGCCGACTACTGATTCTATATTCGTAACATTTTCATTTGCATATCTTGCCATTAATTTGCATATTACATCTGTAAAGAACGTATTTTTACCTGTTCCTTGGTTTCCTAATATAACTAAAGCAACTCCTGTTTTGAAATTTGGTTTTTGAAGAATTGATGCAATCCAAATTAAAATATATCTGTATACTTTTTCATTACCGTTTGCTATAACTTCACGGACATGATCTAAAAATGGTTGTATAATTTCTGTTTTTACTTCATCCGATTTTTTATAATCATAACCTCTAAAGTAACTGAAAATTTGAGGATCATTTGAATAAAATTTTTATGCCTTCACTGTAAATATTTTTGTATTTTTCAAGTATAAATCCCAGGCGGAAATATTTTTTGTTTTATTTCCTTCTATTCTTCTTCCAATAGTTATTTTCTTTTATTTCTGTTTAGCAATATTTTCCGAAGTGTAAGAAACTTTAACGCAATCATTCAATGCATCATAATCCTTAAACATGAAGACTTCCGGTGTTGAATGACTTACTAAAAAACATTTCTTTAAATCATTTATTGCTTCATCTCCGTTTGAATCATACGGAGCTTTATCTCTAATATCCATTAAACAGAATTTGTCGTTTATATCAATACTCACCTCTGACATTCTTTTAGTGAGAATAAAAAAACAAAAAACTACTTTAAAACTAAGCTTAATTTCCTTACTTGCCATTACCTAACTTACCAAGGTTTTATTCCTCTTTATACTTTATGTATTTTTTTCTTGTTTCTCATTATATACTGTTATTTTTTCTTATTCTTTTCATTTCTTGAAATCTCTGAGTTTTACAGGTAAGTTAGGTTAGGAGTAAGTCTTAAATTTATTTTATTTTCCGCACATGTTACCGTAAACTTGACCGTTAATTATTAATTTCAGTCATCCTCTCGTCGTTAATGCTTTCTTTTATGTAGCGCGTATTGCTGCGAGCGTATCACGCGAAGCAGCAATAGTCGCTGTGTGTGTGTGTACATATAAGCTCCATAAAGATCTATATAATAATACTTACCTATTAAATGTATTTGTTGCCATATATTTTTAGGAAATATCCATTTATTACGTATTTTATTAGCTATATCACCTGATAATTCGTATACACCATTAAAACAACCATACTCATACATAATCTTTAACACTAAATCACTATATCTATAATATTTTACAACATTAATATTTAATTTTAATTTATTATTAATAATATTTTGTAATTCATTTAATCTATATCCTAATTCTTTATCAGTTATATCATATCCAAATAACTTCTTGCTATGTTTCATTATTTTTAACAAATTTGAGTATAAACTCCTTATCAGGTATTTTTATTAATTTATAATTATTATAAGGTTTAATTACTGCTTTGTAGCTCCAACATAATTTATTATAAATGTTGATATCGATAGGTTTTAATAAATTATATTGTTTCATAACATCAATTAAAGAATATATATATATATTCATCCGTATATTCGATGGGTTTAGATTTATTATAATTTGTAATACTATCAATTGATATATTAACATTTCCATTCAACATATGATGATTATATATAATTATTAATTTTATACTTTTATCATATTGTTTTCCATAATCTCTGTGAGTAAAACCTTTGTTAGCCATATATCTAATATTAATATGAATTTTTAATAAATCAGATATATCTTTTAATTGTTATAATGGAACTGTTCTAGTATTGATAAATGATCTTAGCATATTAATCTCATTTACTGTAAATAAATTACTAGCAATAAATGATTGAACTAAACAAGATTCATTAATAATATCAATGTTGATGTTATTGAAAATACCATACTTAGTGAGATCTATATTAGTTATAATAATATAAGGGAAAAATCCTGGATTAACTCTTTAACTATTTTTTAAATTTTCGAATTCAAATTTTATAGATATAATATTTTTGAAAGTGTCTAATGCCAATGTATTAGAATCACTAATATTATATTTTTCATTAATAATATCATATAAGAAATTAACAGTATTCATATTTCCATGATAGTAAGATATATTATTATCATCACCAATTATTGTCATTCTAATATCTTTATTGATCTTAGCACCAACTGATTTAATAGCATACATTAAAGCATATAATATAATGTTATGTTATTTATTAATATTATTATAAGTAAAATCTTTTTGTAATAATAATTTATTTATTAAATCTTTAGTTATATCATTAATAGATTTATTTTTTCCAACAGGTTTCTCTGCAAATTCTTTATCTGATAAAGCCATATTATAATAATCATCAAATGAATCATATTCTGATAAACCTTTCTTAATTTTATATTGTAGCTGATTATACGATAATTTAGTATACTTATTATTTCTTTCATCAAATACTTTATATTTGATAGTAGTATTTATATGTTCAAAATTATCTGGTAGAGTATATCCATATTTATTATATAGATTTTTAACTGTTTTAGTATTTAATCTCTTTGGCATTATATTTATTAAAAATAAAAAAAAATAAAATTTATGAATTTTATTTAAAAAAAAATCAAAGATAGTATATTTCAACATTATATAAAATACTAAACGATGTAATTGATTATACTATATTATCATATGATTATGAACATTATAATAGAATTGATATAAATCTCCCTAGTCCACCTACTAGAAAATCTAAAATGATAATAACATCATTAACTTCTAAATGTCCTATAGTTGTTATTGAAAAAGATGATTATATACAAATTAATAATAAGAAATATACTTTTAATAAGCAATATACTAATATTAATAGTGAATCATTTATAATATTACTAAATGAACTAATAATTGAAACAGGAATAACTGCTGAAATAGATGAATGTGAGAGAATAATATTTACCAGTAATAATCAATTTATTATTAATAGTTATAGTTATAATATATTTCAATTATCAGGTTTATATGATCAAATACTACCATTACCTGCTAGTTATAATAATGAAAATAATAAATACGAAATTTCAGCAAAATCAGTAGGAAACTATCTTTCAACACCAATATTATATATAGTATCAAACTTAGGAAAAAAGTAGTTATAGAAATTTAAATAATAATCTTAATATATCGAAAATAATATTAAGAGTAAATAATAGTTTCAGTGCTAATTATTCTATAATAGTTAATAATGCAGATTTTGCAGTAGAAATGAATACTAATGATTTATCTCATTTTAAATTAATATTGGTAAACGCTAACTTACATGAAATATATTTATTATATCCAATGTATATCACTATAAGTATAAGTGGTATGTCAGAAATGAATGAAAATATTCAATAATGTTATATATTTTATTTTTTATTTAAAAAGTATTTATGATAAATAAAGATAGTAAATTTAAAGAGATTGATGATAACTCTAATAATATAAGTAAAATTATATAAGGATGTATTAAATAATGCTTTAATTAGACCTATTCATGAGGAATACCTTTTATCTCGATATGGTATATGTGCTTTTATAGCTCCTATTAAAAATTATCTGCATATCAGGAAGTTATATTTAATGAACCATTTTTTGAATTAATTGTTATATGTGTTCAAACTGTAAAATCTATACCTAAAGATCTAAAAAGAACATTAAGTGATATAATATTATTTCCAGGCATATCAAAAGAATGTTTTTATGAGTTAATGAAAAATAGTCCTCCTAGTTATTTTAATGTTGATAAGATGTGGAATGAATATCATAAAATCAAAGATCAACACACCAGATTCAATAATATATATATGAAAGCTAGAAGAATTACCTTAACTTTACCAAAAAGTATTGAGAAAAAATAAAATGCTTTTTTATTATATATAATAATATGTTTTTTTATATATGAATATGGAATCATTTGAAGAGTATATTAAATCTGAATATAACGATAAATATAAAGTTGTTAATATTAAATATTCTCATAATATATTAACGAAAATAGGTAAAAAGACTAGAACAGCTATCAAACAATGTGTTATCTTTGTTAATGTTAAGTTTTACGATGATAAACTTAATATATTAAATGCTTTAAATCTTAAATTTATTAATAATATGCTTGCTAAAATATCAGAAAAAAAGCTTACTAATATATCATCTTCTGAAGTTAATAATAAGTTATATGAATGCTAAGAATGAAATAATCAAATGAATCAAAAATAAACTAACAGAAAAATGTGATAAGATCAAATCTAAAATTAATGATCTAAATGAATGTTTTTGTATTTCAGATGATATATCAAATATTGAAAGTCCCAATAAAAATTCAAATCAAAAAAGTAATTGATAAAGATAAGCATGTAAAGTTTGATATGTAAAAGCATTATATAGTTATAATTTATTAAAACTATTATTTTAGTTCATATGAAGAATTCAAGCCAATAAATTGGCGTTCAAAAGTGCAACTGTTCAGAATTATTTTTGAACGATAAATTTGTTGAAAATATAGTTATTTTTAATGATGTTTAAATTACGATAATCTTTGTATAATTTATCTATAAAAATGAATAATGTATAATTACGATAAATTTGATTAAAACTCTTGTTTGTCCACAACGTCCTGGATGTCCACGGTCGTCCTATGACATTTAACTTCTCCTAAAACTCACCCACAACACGCAATTATGCAACAATTATTATACAATAAATGCTTATTTGCTTATAAAAAATATTTTTAATAATACCTATTTATAAAGGACAAAGACGGACAATATTATTATTATTATTCTGTTAAAATATTTATTTCACAAACAATTTATTTCAACGATTATATTTCTCAACAATTTATATTTCAACAATATATATTATTGTTAATTATATGTCCTAGATGAGATATAAAAACTATAATATAATTATTACGCAAAAGAGCATATATACAATCATTATGTTGAAATATATTTTTCAACAATATTATGTCCGACTATGTCCTTTATAAATAGGTATTATTAAAATAATTTACTACGCAACAATATAATATATACAACATTATAACGTTAGGAATATATCATTGTTGCGAACTTAAAAATATGAAAAATTACAGACACGATGTTTTTATGTAATTTTATAATTGTTGCGAAATTGCGTGTTGCGGGTAAGTTTTATAAGTAGTTAAATGTCCTAGGACAACCGTGGACATCATGGACATGCAGGACATATTATAATTTTCATCAATTTTATAGTATTTCTACAATATTCATTCATTATATATTATTATTATCATTATGTTAGGGATATATATTTAAAAAAGTTGACTTTTTTATATTTTACTGAGCGCACGTAGTGAGTGAAGCTTGAGCCGAAGGCGATATAACACACACCGAGCGAAGCGAAGTGGGGGAGTGAAACGAAGTGAAATCTCCCCTGTGTGTGTATTGATATTACGACTTGCTGACATAATTCTACATTTGATGTCATTACCTACTATTAAATCTTTCTCAATCTTAGTCCATTTATTAAATTCATTATATGATATTTCTGTTAAAGCCTAATTTATATTGATTAAAATATCATTTGTTAAATATTGATCATGTGTATGATTTATTAATGAAAAATTATTAATAGATAAATTCTTGATAGTATCAACTTCTATATTACCATTTACTTTTAAATCTTGATTTATAACAGTATATATTTCAAAAATATCCTCCTCCTCGTTAGTTCCGATATAATCTTTATTAGAAATAATTCCTGTCAACTTATTATCGATATTTTCTAAATTTGCACTTGTTAAATAATCAGTATGTATAATTTAATAATGAATATCTATCATCATGGTTATGATCGTTTAAAAAAATATTATCAGTAGATATGTTATTAATAGAATTACAATTTATATTACCAGCATTGCTAAAACTAATTGTTTTACCTCCTTTTGCTTGAAAACTTATAGTATCAGTTAAAGCTCTCATTCTCCAAGTATTATCTTTATTATAATCATCTTTATAATGAAAATCAATATATTCTCCTACTTCCATAACACCATTTGTTTTAACAGTAGCTATACAAGGTATGTTTATTGCTGTATTAGATCCTCCGCCAGAACTATCATAAATATAATATCCATTTATTTTTATAGCAGTTAGATTACCGTTAACATTTAAATCGTTATCAATAATGTTATGTGTATGTGATATTAAAGAATATCTTTCATCATGATTATGATTCTTCGAAGCAAAATTCTCTGTAGAATAACCATTAATATTATTTACTAACATATCAGATGTTTTAACACTATTACTTTCCTGATCGATTTTAATAAATTCCTTATATAAGTCCAATACTTTATCAATATTACTAAACATTTGATTTAGATAAGCATTATTCATTATATTAGATCCTGTAATAATATCACTTACTAAATAATCGTTTATTAAAACAAGACCTTTGATACTGGAATCTAGAGGATTAATTATTAAATGACATCTTCCATAAGTAAATATTATAAATAATTTATCTACACTATTAATTGTTAATGAACAAATACCATTAGATAAGGTATCAGAAGTTTTACTATGTTTATAATATACTACACTATTTTTATTCATTAAAGATTTAAGTATAGTTTCAATTCTATTAGATTCAATCATATTTTATACTAATTAAAATGAGAACTGAAAAGCAACTTACTACTCATGCATCAGAATTACCTATAGAACAAAAATTATACTAATTTAGATATTGAAGAATATGAAAGAGATTTAACTAATGTAAATAAAAATAATGGTTATACATTTCGTCATCCACAACGTTGGTTAGAATCCCCTAGTCAAAATAAAGTAGTTGGAATAAGACGTTTAGAAATCATACCTACATCACATGTAATTGCATTAAAATGTATTGTAAAAAATGGAGATAAAGAACAAAAAAGAAACTATAGTTAGTATTCAAATAATGAGTCATAATAATTTATTACTATAGAAATACCTTTACGAATACCATTATCATATTTCTTATTATTATTTAATATGAGATATTATCCAAACTGGGATGGTAAAATTATCAATAGAATTAATGCCATCGTATCAAAATTTGGTAATAGTTCCAATTGTTGATATGTCTAAAGTTCAAGATACAGTCTTACAAAATGATTATAAAATAGATTTTAGTTTCAGAAATATTAATGAAACTGTTAATAATAATATTAATAAAACAACTAATACAACCGTCATATCACAAACATTTAAATATAATACACAAATTACAAAAGATGTTAAAATTAAATTAGTAGAATATATGTTAAAAATTGATGTATTTAATGCATTATTTGCTAAATATGTCCAGACCCCATTATTATTTCCAATACATATATGTGAAGTGAGAGATTTTACACAACCATTATTGAAAAATAATGATTTAGATACTGCTGCTACGATAGGTGTAAGACATTGTGATACATTGTTTACAGTATTTAGAATAAATCAATATAGTAGAACGTGCTTTATTAACCCACAATTAGAATATAGATTTAATATTGATTGTAAAATATCTTCAAGAGAATCATATGAAACTATCAATGATTCTAAACATTTAAATATGACATTGGATGCATTGAATTTAAATGTTAGTTTATTAAGTAGTATAAATAATGATATTAAAACTTCATTACAACCATATTATTATAAATATGTATATGATGATGATAGTTCTAGAATAACAAAAAAACAAGTTTGGCATGGTAAAGATAATAGTAATTTTTTCATTGGTTTACCATTTGCTGAGGGTGAAGATTTTCAAGGTGGTATCTCTACAACTGGCACTGTTCAAATAGAATTACATGGTAATAGAATACCCAGTAGTAAAGGTGGTAGTAATAGTATTTTAAATATGGATTTCATATCACCAGTTGGCATATATTTCGAAGATGCTATATTAAAAATTTGTTTAATGAAACCAGATGGTGGATCTCAAATAGAAATTACCAACGCATCTATTGAACAAGTTTTAGCTGGATTTACTAGATAAAAATATTTTTAATTTTATATGTTTTTTTAATATTTTTCTTCACCAGAGCATACAGTAATATCATTAATGTTATGATTATACATTAATATATATCTACCTTTTTTAACATTATGTAATGGTGGTTTAATTTTTATATTAATAAATTTATTATAGTTATCATTATCATATATATTATATATATTATTAATACCTAATTTTTTACATTTTTTAATATTATTACTATTTGCAACTATTACAACATATTTATATATTACTAAATCATTAATATAAAAATTGATTAATTCAATATATGATATTTGTTTAATAATAAATATTTTATTTAATTTCATTTTTTTAATAATATTAAATATATCAGTCATATATACTTTTTTATATATAATAAAAATATGTCAGTTCCACATTCTCATGTATTAAGTTGTTCAAAATGATTCCTCGCAAAAGTAAATACAAATATTAATTCACCACAGCAAAACCAAAATGTTAATGTTGTTGTAAATCCTTTTGAAGCATCACATGATGCCGGGTTATGTAATAACCTTAAAGTTGATGTTAAATATCCATATAATAACAATAATAATGAACTTACTGTAGAAAGAAGCATAGAAACAGCAAATGAATTAAACAATAATATTCAACAAATTATTCATAATAAAAATAATCTTATTCAAGCATTAATTTTAATAATAGATATTATTGAAAATAACCCATTAATAGTAAATAAGTATGTTATTGCTGAAGAAAATGAACTAATCAAATTAATACAGTTATTATGTGATACTGATGAAATAAAATTATTAAAAGCAGATACTGATAGTTATTGTTGTAAAAGCAATCCTTATGATTATGTTAGTAAAATATATGTTAAGAAGAATAATGAAACATTTAATTTAAAATATACTTATCCAGATGTCATAGAATTTCTTGATAAACGACATATCAGTTTAAAATTTGTAAAATCTACAGGGTTAATTTATAAACAGTAATATTTTATAAAATATTAATATATTATTTGTATATTTTTATTTATAAAAAAATAATGAATTTTACAATGATATATATTTTACTTTTATCGACAATATACATAAAGGGGATTTGAAACCATATGCAAAGCATCACAATGGAATTGTGAAGTGTGTCTGTCTGTTTTTTTTTTTTTTTTTTTAAATAGTAAAAATTGAATTATATTTACCATCAATCATTAAAGCTTCTATCGGCACTTATCGTTGTAGCTAATGTTTGATGTAAACTATGCAAAAGTCGAATTTGGCACTTTTTTGAGTGAAAGAATAAATTTATTTTGTGCTAATCATGATATTATTCTTAGTTATTCATTAATCATAGATGCAACATTGTATATATATTATATATTCATAATATCAAGATCGTAGGATGATCGCTATATGCGATGGTACAAAATCGCAAGTTGAGTTTTATATGTTATTAATAGAAACATAATTATTTCTAAAATTAAAGATTAGTATACTTAAAATATTATTGATTTATTGAGAAAAATTTTGGGTAAATAAAATGATGATATTGATATTGCAATAGAAGGATGTGATTGTCGTGCTTTTAATGAAAAATAAAATGAAATATTTCCAATACAAAAATACTGATATGTAAAAACTTATCACAATTGAACACATTTTATTAATAATGAATTTTGGATTGATATTTGTTCTTTAAGACTGATGATTTTACTTATTCAGATACAAATTCACTTGGAAAACCATTATCCGATGCGATATACATATGGTTTTGAAAATATATTTTATATTTCTTGCTTGATTTTAATGAGCGGACTCCATTGTAAAAATTGTCATGTGCGTTCTAACAACAACACTGAAATTTAAAACCAGCAACTAAAATTAAATGTTGTAAAATTGTTAGCCAAAAAAAGCAGAACAAGCAGAAGAAGACGCTAAGAAATGAGTTGCTGAATACAAGCATCAAGTAATCATTGAAGAGGAAGATGATGATGGTGAATTTGATGATTCTCAATGTCATGATATTTTGGTTACTAAATATTTCGTTGTGGCAAAACATTTGAAAACAAATATATTGCTCTTGAATATTTGAGTTTGCATGGATTTAGGTTTTCATATCTAGAAAAATTTAAAGACAGAAAAAAGGTTTATTGAACACCTTGTCGAGAAAGTTATTGTTGATAATTGTTGTGTATGTTGTTCTTGTCAATTCAAGAAACTTTCTTCCATTGCGTGATCACGCAATTTCTTTTAAGGAAGAATTACCAGATTATTACGCAATGGGAACTTGTGTTTGTGAGTACAACCAATGCATTGATGAAAATGATGAAATGCGCTTATGTCCGATGAATGAAATAAAATCGCTGTCTTTATCATCGTAACCGTCAATTTTCAAAACGAATTTTATTCAAACGGTTGGTAGTAAATTTTTATTCATTTTAATGATCTGAATAAATTAAAAAGCTTAATTAATATGTATAGCTCAAATGAGAAAAAAATAACCAAAGAAATATAATTAAAACAATAACAGGTACCTAAAGCTGTGATATGTTCATATTATGATAATATTTTTTTTAAATTTCGGATTATATATTTCTTCAAATTCTAATAGGCAATTCGAATAACAAAAATAGCTCACTAATGAGATTTACTTTTAAAAGTATGGATGGATCCATCGTTTGTGAAAGAGATTTCATTCATATTTTTGAATATCTTCATTATAAAATGCATCTTCATAAAAAATAAAGTGGTTCATATGTATTTAAGTTCGATCTTCTAGTATTTTCTTTTTTTTGAACCTTTCTTTTCTTTTTTCATTTGGTTTATTCCTTTCTTTTGCTCATATTGTTCACTATCACATGATTCTTCGTTCTCAATACATTCCTTCTGACTTTTAGAAGTTTTTTTTGGATTCTTTCTTTTTTCAATGGGTGAAATTGGTTTTGATATTTTTTTTGTTTTAACTTTTGTTATCTTTTTTGTTCTTGTTTTGATAGATCTTCTAAATGTTTTAAATTCAAGTGTTAACAATCCTACCACGTTCTTGCTTTTATTTATTGTTGATTGCTTCAAATAAAAGTTTTTAATAATTTTTTTGTTTATTTTGTTTAATTTTGATATTGAAAATATTATTGTGTCTACAATCTTAATCTTATGATATTCATCAATGAATTGATATATATCAATAAATAATGAATCTAATTTAGGCTCTTTACATTTAAAAAAGAATTCATCATTCCATATAGGATTTTGCGTTTTTTTCTTGAATAGAAGAAACAAAACAATTGGTTGGGAATTGACTTCTTAGACATAAAGCAACAAATGTATTAGGTAGTGTCTCATTTTTCTCCATCATAATTTAAATATTGTGCTTTGGATACTTTCACATGAATTAATGCTGCCATGGACAACAATAAAATAATAAAAAATTTTATGTTAACTTATTTATAAAAAAGTAAAATTATACATAATAATGATAAAATAGTTTTTTTGTTTTTGTCTTCTAAATTTTTTACAATAATGAAATAAAATACGTCTTCTTGTTGTATTCATAACTATCGTAAAAAAGTACATATGTACAGCCAGACATATTACAACAAAATTACAAAATTGACTCTTGCAAGAAGAAGTTACAATCCGAAGATAGTGCCGCCCTATAACTCCTCCTTTTAGATCATATTACATATAAATTTCTTCTTTCCAAAATGAACCAAAGATGGAAAGAATCTGTAAATAAAAAAATCAAAAAATAGGGAGACACCCTATTTTTTCCTTAGCACAACCAAATTTTTGACATTGATATACGAACAGAATCAATCATTTCCACCATTTAGAAAAAAAATTAATCAAATATTTCAATTTCCAGACAAGACAAAACAGTTAATTTTATTCTCCAAGGACAAAAAATCAGTAATTATTTTTGTTTATGAAAATCAAGATTAATTACCAAAATTCAAAAATAAACGAAACAAAAATCTAAAAACTTCAATCACTTCACTCTGTTCTTCCATATTTAATCAAAAAACTTCATAATTTAGTTTCGAAACAAGCTTCAGTTGAAACAATTTTAGAAGCCAAAGGAGCATAAGAACGAATTTAATAAAAATATACAAAACACAAAAACGAGAAAATCAGCAACTTCGCAAACTAGTTAAAAAAACAGAAAACAAAAGAATCTCAACTCTCAATGAAGAACAAAACGAATTAATTCAAAATATTTTGGAATTAAAAAATGAATAATCAAGAAATTGAATAATTATTTCAAATTAATTACAAAAAAAATAAAAAGTTAAATGATGAAATATCAGAAAAAAATTAAAAAAATGCATATGTGGAACTAAATAAACAGTTAAAAAACGATTTCCTCTTCCTTCAACTTTCCATTTTCTTGTGCACAAAATTTTTGAATAATTTACTTAATCTAACAGAAATAAAGCAGAAGGCAACATTTCTACAGACGGAATTGAAACATCCTAAAGGGATTCACCAGAAATTAACCAATTTTTCTAACCCACCACTTTTTTTACTTTTTTTAATATAAGCAAAATTGGAGAGAATAAAGGAAAAAAGAAAAACATTGCTTATGTTTCATCTTTTTATTATTTTCTTGAATCAAAACTTCAAAGACATCCAACAAAATAATATATTGAATGCTTCATCAAACTTCTAAAAATGATATCAGAAGAAGCTGATTTTTATCTTTATAATAATGAATTAGGATTAGAAATACTTCAACTAAACACAAGTATACGATCTCTTTACATTAACTTTACGTATAAATCACCATATGACATTTGTAATATACAAAAATACAAAAAGCAATATGTTGAAATTGCACAAAAAAATTATTATAAGTGAAAACCTTGACTCCATATGGAATTCCAAAATATGTTTACTTGAATATGTAAGTAATTTTCCGTATGATTATAAATACATATTTTGGATTGATGTCGGGATAAATAAAAAGACGAATTTCACAGGACTTCAAATACCATCTCAAAAACGCGTTGAGAAAATATTTGAAACACATCCACAATTTTTAATCGAACTTAATGAGATACAATATCTTTCTGGCAAAGAATATGAGCCACTAAAAGAACTTGATCCGAATTTTGCTAATTTTGTAATTGGGGGATTTTTTGGTGGTCGAAGAGAATCCATTAAAAAACAAAAGAATTGTTCTTTAAAGTTCACGACTTATACCTTTCACAATGTAAAAATGTTGTCAGAGAAGAAAATGTTTTTAATGCATTGTTTATGTATTATCCAGATTACTTTATGGGATTGTACATAAAGTCTAAATGCTATAAGTGTGACGGCGGAATTTCATTCGTTTCGAATATAAATAGATGCGAATTAAATAATCAAATAATTTTCTCCAGAGTTGAAAACAATAAATTTGTATTAAAGAAAGAGAATTTGGGAAGATGGTTATAAATAAAGAGAGAGGTAGTCAACTTGGTGTTACTTTTTGATGCTTTTTTTATGTGTGTTTTTTAATGTATAGATATAGATTAGATTAATGCTATTGGAATTTTAAAATATAAGAATATTTTTTATTGATCATCTTATCTAAATTAATAATAATATTATATTAAGCTTCTTTATTTATAAATTGATTCACGCCCTGATTTATTAATCTCTACTCAATTCTTCATATTTGAAGGAATTTTGTTTTTATTTTTATATTATAACAATTTGATTACATTAAATTCTTTCTCTTTAACTCGACATAGTTTAGAAAATCTTAAATCAGGGAAATAATAATGAACTGTATTATCATTAACGGCAAAAGTCTTTTGGACCTTTCTATTAATTTATCTACATCCATACCATACATAGTGTTGAAAGAAATAAACTCTATCAAGTGGACCACGAAAAGATCCACAAAGCTCTAAATCTTGTGGATACTTTTCTTCAGGACATAAAGTCAAATTAGTAAAATCACTATTATATATTTTCTGCAAATCTTCATTGTCAAATGAATATTCCAAAAAGTTAAATGATGTTGCATCAACAATACTAATGTTTAATCTATGTAAGAATTCATTATGACAAACATCTTCGGCTAATTTACAATGAAATATAACATTTTTATAAATCGGAAGCATTAATTCGACCGCTTTCCTAGAATAAAGATATCCAGAACCACCTTGAAGAAACTCTTTGGTTGAAGGAATCTTAACACAAGAGCCTAAAATCACTGGTTCTGTAAGTGGATCATATTTCATCTCTAGTGATTTAAAGTATGATTCTGTATGTTTTACATTAATAACATTATCATCAGCACCTCTATGAAGCCATTTATAATCTGTTTCGTATAAAAAATATGAAAGACCAAAATACGTCTTAGGAAAAATATCAATGCTTTTTAAAATCATATTCTCCAAAAAATTTTTAATTTTAGATGTTATGTCACCATAATATTGGGGAACTTTAAGATTTAATATATCTTGTTGGTTTTCTTGTGTTGTTTTATAGATATTTTTCCAATCGATATATATATATATATATATATATATATATATATACATAGCTTTATAACCAGACAATTGATTTAAATCATTAACAAAGAATTTTGACATAGCTAAATGTCTATTACTCTTTGCTATTGATACATTATAAACAACACGTCAAATTAATGTTTTCGAAAATTGCAATACACAATGAAATACATCTGATCTAGGGTTGGAATCAGCACCATTAAAACATATTAAACAAGATTGCCCAAGATCTTCAAGGTTAACATTTTGTGCAAATTTGTTAAAGATAATTATACATTCAATAGCATCAATTGTATCCCTTCCAAATTTACATGGATTTGGTGTTATACTAACAGATATATGTAATAACAATAGTGTTAATGATTTTTCCTTATTTTATGAAATCACTTACAATAGTATTAAAACACATTCACTAACTGGTTCATGTGCTTTATATTCATGTTCTTTTAATGCTCCAACAACTTCTGGTAAGAAACTATTTAACATTTCATCATAATTTTCTGTGTTTAATGTTTGTAATAAAGTTAACATTAATAATAATTGATAACTTAATGTTGGAGGTGATTGAGCTTCTGTTGTAGTATTTAACGCATTAAGCAATACAGTATTTGGGGATGAATGTTAATACAAAAGGGTTAAAAAGTGGAGAATCATTCACAACTAAAAACTCTTATTGACCAAATACGTCAAGTGTATGATTCATTTCCGATACCAACAGTCGCAAGAATAGTTGGAGGATGGGTTCGTAACAAAATTTTGGGTAAATAAAATGATGATATTGATATTGCAATTGAAGAGGAAGATGATGATGGTGAATTTGATGATTCTCAATGTCATGATATTTTGGTTACTAAATATTTCGTTGTGGCAAAACATTTGAAAACAAATATATTGCTCTTGAATATTTGAGTTTGCATGGATTTAGGTTTTCATATCTAGAAAAATTTAAAGACAGAAAAAGGTTTATTGAACACCTTGTCGAGAAAGTTATTGTTGATAATTGTTGTGTATGTTGTTCTTGTCAATTCAAGAAACTTTCTTCCATTGCGTGATCACGCAATTTCTTTTAAGGAAGAATTACCAGATTATTACGCAATGGGAACTTGTGTTTGTGAGTACAACCAATGCATTGATGAAAATGATGAAATGCACTTATGTCCGATGAATGAAATAAAATCGCTGTCTTTATCATCGTAACCGTCAATTTTCGAATAATTTGCCACCAGATTTGAACAATTGGCAAATATAAAAGGGACAAATAACATCGCATCGAGTGGAAGTTGATGAGTTTCCTTGACGAGGTGCAGCGCACTGTGCGCATAAATATCAGTAAAAACTCTTAAAATTTTGTGTTTGGATTTGTTTATTAAATCCAAAGGTAATGAATTACCTTATTCTTCTTTAGAAGCGAAACAGCGACGTCAACAATGAATTGTAGCGATAACGGCACTGTGTGTCCGACGCGTTGCCTATTTCCCGAGCAATTTGCGCCCATTTGTTACCATAGGTACTATGCAACTTGGCAAGCTTTATGTCATCGTTCAGTGTCCACACCCTGTTTCGTATGCCTGGGTAAAGAACCCTTTGCCATCTTTGTTGGCATTGCGAACAATCTCTTCCGTTCCCGACAAATGTGGCGATCAGGCTCCATTGTGTACCGTACAAGTAAATGCCGCATAGCAAGCGATTGTCTTCGGCATACTTCCAGTGACGTGTAACTTGTCGACCTTGAGAGTTACACTTGAAGATGTCGCCTTCAACTGGAAGTGGTGGCTGGTTTCTGCAACTTAAGATCTCGTTGAGGCGACTGAGAGCTAAGCTGCCCATTGGTAACAAATTGATGTAGTTTATTGCTGCTTCTGTGTTTTCCTGTTGCTGTATGATCGATGTCAAGCAGCTGCTTATGTAATTTATGATTTGATCTGGATATTTGTTACCACCAAGAATGATTTCAAGACAGAAGTTGACGAGATGCGCGTGGTTCGCAGCAGTCATGCTTATTAGATAATGAGGTGATGATGGCCATGCAGCCAAGTTTGATACAATTTTCTTAAAGGGTAAAAAAGCTTCCGATAACTTTTTGATAATGTAAAAATAATACCTGTTAAAATTCCAACTTTTGTTTGAAATTTGCGGTTGACGTATTTCGTTACAATTTTTTTGTGACCATAAATTCCAGAACATTCATTTAAAAATTCTGTGCTTTTTTCTGGAAAGTGGTCGGTGGAACATCGCTTCCATAAATGTTCACACGACAAAACTATGATCCACTTAGATGGTGGCTTCGCGTGTGTTAGGAAACAAAGGGTGCAGTGATGATACAATTGGTAAAGGAAGATGGACATCGTGTTGATTACAAAATATTTGGATATCAATAAATATGATCAAAAGAACATTTGAATGGTCTTTTGGGTTCGACAAAGGGTTAGTGTTTGATGAATGGCCAACATCACAGCAAAAATTTGAATTTTGAAATATTTCAACCAAGATAAAAATGGATAAAGAATGTTGAAAGACAAAACACCACAAAACCCACAACAATGAAGGAAATATGGAGATTGGAGGTATGCAAGATAATACTTGATATATTGGATCAATTGATATTGTCATAATATTGAAAAATGGATTTGTAACATGTAACGACTTGGTTACTTGGTGTAATTGTTGGATATTATTATCAGTTAGAATATCTCTAATAACAGTTAAAAATTTTTGATTGTTATTACAAAATCTGGTTGGTTACACAAGTGAAAAAAGAGATGATTAATAGCATCATGAAATAGAATATGATTCATATTTTTGTTCCTCTTCTTTGGAGAGCATAATTTTTAATTCTGATCATTACTCGCATTTGGACGATAAAAAACCACTCAATTTTACGTTGGATATTAATGGACGAATATTTGGTTAGCTCGAACAAAAGTAAATTGAGATTGCGCTTCTTATCAAAATGTGGTTTTGCGGTGTTTGAAACTTTTCGTACGGAAAATAACGCTCAAGAGTTTCGCCTTTCTGTATTAACAAAACAAAAAAATGTTCAAGCACCATGGATCATTAATTGAGTTTTGCCAATATGAGAAAATACTAAACCAAATAATCTGATTTTACGTCATTGATTCGTCTAAACAGTTTTTCGTTTATTTTTTTTTTTTAATAATTTACATATATAACTCATATGGTATGATCGCAAGAATGGCTCTGATCACGTTGTTGACACATCTTTCGAAACTTGTTACGGTAATAATGCTCGTCATCAGTCTGTTTATCATCACAACTTTTTCATCGTTCGTCCAAATCCTCAATCTCATAATTCTGGTACAACATGGAATGGTCACTATATTGTCATTCCATTCGTTTCATATTTTCGAGATTATCATCCAGACAAAATCAATTGGACTCGCAAACGAAATTACATTGCTTTTATTGCACAGACTTATGGTGTTGCCAGTAAAACAAGTAAAGTCGTTCGTCAAAGGCAACTTCTCTTATACAAAACATGACGCGCGGTAAAGTATTACTTTTTTCGTAGAAGTAAATCATCCATCATAGATACTGTTAAATTACTTCCACAATATTATATGAGTTCAGACTTTGTGTTTGCCCAAGAGGTGACCTTATTCTTCAAAACAAAAGAGTTTTCGATACAACTTATTTCGGGTGTATTCCTGTTTTGATTTCAGATCCAATGACAATGCCATTTGAATTACTCAAAATTCTCTGTGTGAATTCCAGAAAATGAATACATTCAGATTTAGATATCATGGAAATGAGCCTCCAAAAGTGGGTGAGGCTTTTTGGGCATTTTCATGGATGCTATACATCAGACGTTTATATCAAGAACAATATCATGATACATATTTCTGTCCTTCCAAAAATAGTGAATAACTCCTTTGCTAGTAAATTTAGATAAATATTTCAGTAGAAGCTGAAATATTAACAAAATAAAATAAAATCTGATCAGTGTAAATTAAATGTTTGGGATTTGCTTATGTTTTGTAAACATTTTAATGAATTTATGTAAAGAACCAGTTTACTAAACTGAGTTTGGTTATCATCACACCATTAAATTTTAAATACATTTTTAGCCTCTAAAGGAGACACACTAAATTCGCTAAATTTAATTTTATTGATATATCTCATTCGATGACTTCTGCACATGTATTACATTCGGTGTTGGTATCTGAAACAATTTTGATCTGAATATCGAATTCCACAAAGCTTTTAGGTAACAAGAGATGAGCTTTAAAAGCAAAACATCCATCACAAATAAAAAATTTATCAACTTGTGATTAATTATTTGTTGTTGTAACACCTATAATTTTTTGATTACGAAATATTTCGGTTAAACTATGAAATGAATGGTATATGCTTTTTGTTGTTGAGAATCGTATTTAAATTGTCAATCATAAGTACTGAATGAGAGCATTCAACAGCAAAAGTTCTGTGATGTTGAGCAAATGCATCATCAAGTTAGCAGTTGTGAATTCAAAGGCGTCTAAAATGTATTTTTAAACCATTTGCCAGTGTTTAACACACTATTTGAAAACCTTAAGTATGTTGAAGAATTCGTATGTGTGATTGATAGTATAAGCTTCTGAAATTATTTTGTTCTTCTACTTCTGGGTTGAATACAAGATCAGAAAAAAGAGATGGAATTGATGTGCACGCAAACACGTTGATGCGCTGATTATTAAATACAATTCGTGTGGAACTATCTGCATAACAAAATGTGCTTGGAAGTGTTTGATGATGAAATTAAAAAATATATATTAATGCGAATAAAAGTTATTGATCATGGTAGAAAAACATGAAAAAAAGAATCTTTTTTTTAATATTAATTAAATGTGTTGATATGAATATATACAGACATTATAGATAAATTTATCTTCGAAATGTGTGTAACTTAAGTATATATTTATTCGAATTATTACTTGCATGTTATAGTTATTATAATAATTAATATGCAATATTCAATGAATATGTAATATATAATATTATACATTATATATATATATATATATATATATTATACATTATGTTATATATATTTTTTGACTATAATATCAATTATTATCAATAAAAAAAAATTTAAATAAATATATATCTATTTCTATTATTATAATTTTACAAAAATGAAAATTTCGATAAATATAAAATGAATAGATCTTTTCAAATTTTGCATTAAAAAAAATTTCGTTAAAAAAACATATTCTCAATCGCGTAATAAATTACATTAATTATATCTGCATGGAAATCTCCCTTGAAGAATTAACATAAATATCCTCATTTTTACCTTCACAACTTGTTACTTATATAAATAAAAAAAATTTTTAAGAAAGAAATTAACACCAATAAATCAAAAAGCACAGATATCTAATTTGATGATTTAAAAATTATTCGAACTATAGTAGTATAAAATAATATAAATTTAACATAACGTTTCTTCTCATAAACAAATTTCATTATGATCATTTTGAACATTTTAAATTTTTCTTTCTGCAAAAAATGAAAAAATTTATTCTATGCAGTGAATCGAACCTCCGCCTTGTGGCCTCGAACACAAGCCGATCATTTTGGACGGTTAACCACTACCATTGAACCAAAAATTAGTTTTAAAAATTTATAGTCACATTATCATTTAATTCATCAACTTCGAAAAATACACAAGAATTTCCTGCTACAGGGGTTTTTCAGAGGAATCAATGAAGTGATCAATGGAAATAAAGTACTGCAAACATTATCCGCTGTTTCTCGATTTCTTCCCGATCAAAGGTTTTGTCACTCTCTTTATTGCGTGGAGTGGAACAAACTTCAATAGTATGATAAACTCGTCTCAACTTCAATTAAAGAATCAATTTGTAATTATATCTCAAATTACAACATCTTTATGAAAGCCTTCACCACCTTAAAGCATTCTTTAATGTTATTTGCGTAAACATTTGGGGAAAAGAGTTGTGAAATTAATCACAAGCTTTTTTCAAACAATTCGGATGATTTTTGTTCAACTTTGTTACTCAAAGACATCCTTCATAACAATGATACGATTTAATGTTTAAAAACCTTTTCATAAATTCTTCAGAAGGAGTTCAATTTCATAAAATCAGACTGTTTGGTTGAATATTTTCTCATTTTGGTGTAACTCATTTAGGATTCAGGGTGCTTGAAGTTCTTTTGTTTTATAAGTTAGAAAGGCGGAATTCTTCAGCGTTAATTTTCGAACGACACCTCAATTTTAATTCAAAAAGCTTCGAGACTTTCCATCCAACAACGTCTGCTTTTTTTTAAGAAACACAATTCTTGATTCATTTCAGGTGAATATTCAGAAGGTATTGAATTGATTTCTGCCGATCAAATTCGAGAACTTTAAATTTAAAGTTTCATATCCTGAATTCTGCTTCTTGTGATTTCAATCTCTTTGCACAATAGTATAAAGCATGCCAGAATTAAAAATTATGATCACCGAAGAAGAGGAACAAAAATATGAATCATATTCTATTTTATGATGTTATCAATCACCTCTTTTCCACTCATGTAATCAACCAGATTTTGTAATAACAATCGTAATTTCATATGATATTAGAGATATTCTAACTGATATGATACCTTACAATTACACCAAGTAACCAAGTTATTACATGCTACAAACCCATTTTTTCATGTTGTGACAAAATAAGTTTCCACTATCTTATATCTAATCGCGCACATCTCCAATCTCCATATTTCCTTCATCGTTGTGGGTTAATGTAGTGTTTTGTCTTTGAACATTCTTCTTCCATTGTCATCTTGGTTTGAAATATTTCAAAATTCAAATTTTTGTTCTGATGTTGGGCATTCATCAAACTGTACGGTCTCACCACCCCAAAAGACCACCAAAGTGTTCTGATCATACTTATGGATATTAAAATATTATGAAATCAGCACGAGTTCCATCTTCCCTTACCGATGGTACCATCCATGCACCCTTTGTTTCCTAGCACGCACTAAGCCACCATCTAAGTGATGATCATAGGCTTGTGCACGGCCATGTTCTAAGGGCGAACATTTATGGAAGTGAAGTAACGGCCACTTTTTCAGAGAAATTATGAATTTTGGGGATAAAATAACGGGAATCGATGATTGTAGGGTTGAACGGAACAAAATTTTTTTAAGAACTTTCATAAACTATTGAAAAAATCGATATTATCGGCAGTATCGGTTTCATTTTTTTTTTTTTTTCTATTAAAACTGATCGGAAAGTGATAATTTTTTACAATTAGTTTATGAATGTTACAGTTAAAAATGTATACAAAATCCGGACAACCGTCAGTTTGACAGGTTAACATAAACTTTTTTAACTTTAAAGAAAATTGTAACAAAATTGACCGCTTGGTCATCATCACTTCATTGTCAAACAAGCATGATCAATGCGAACCACAACGACCTCGTCGAATTCTGTCTCTGGATCATTGTTAGCGATGGCATCTACCCACCAAATGTCATAGGGCAAATAAGGCAAAGCTTGACAGCGATTATAGAGCAACAGGGAGACATAAACGCAGCAGTAAACCACATCAACATGTTCCTAATGGGCAACATAGCTCTCATATGCCTCCACGATATCTTAATATGCAAAAACTATCCTCCACTTCCATTCATAGACACACCATTTCACCAAAGAAACCTAAATAATATAAACAGTTGGCTCTATATCGAAGACGCACGCTTGCTGTGCGCCATCCACTTGTTCAGCAGGCATTGGAGCCGGATCGCCCAATTCGTAGGAAACGGAAGAAGTGGTCTGCAATGCAGGCAGAGATGGGAAATGGTTTTTTGTAATTTAATGATGCAAAGAAATTGGACACTAAAAGAAGACAAGGAGCTGATCAAGTTGCATAATATCTATGGCAACGATTGGGTGACAATTTCAAAGAAAATTGGCAACAAGCTGAACACGCAGTGCCGCTTCCGCTTCATGATCTTGAATGATCTTGGCCGCGTTCCTCCACCTGATAAGGAGGAATGAAATGCTTTGGATTGAATAAAAAAATCCAAACACAAAATTTTAAGAGTTTTTACTGATGCTTATGCGCACAGTGAGCTGCACCGCGCAAAGGAAACTCAGCAACATCAGCGCTACAGTCGTTTTCAGCGCTGTGAAGATGTCATTTGGACAGTTTATAATTGCCACTTATTCAAACCTGGTGACCAATTATTTGCTTTTTGAATGTGTAAATTATCGGTTAAGATGATAAAGACAGAGATTTTGTGTCCTTCATAGAACCGAAGCGCATTTCATCATTCTCATCAATGCAGTGGTTGCACTCACAAGCACCAGTTCCTGGTGAGTAATAATATGCTGATTCTTCATCAAAAGAAATTGCGTGATCATGAATGGCAGAAAAATGTCTTGAATTGACAAGAACAGCACACACAGCATTTACTAACAACAACTTTCTCGCCAAGATATTCCACAAGCCTTTTTATGTTTAAGTTTTTCTGGATATTGGAAACTAAGTCCATGCAAACTCAAATGTTCAAGAGTAATCTATTCTTTTTCAAATATTTAGCCACAAAGTAAACATTTAGTAACCAAAATAACAACATTGAGACTCATCTAATTCGCCATCAATTCTTCCACTTTAATGATTTCTTGATGCTTGTATTCAGCAACTTATTTCTCAGCGCCTTCTTTTTGCTTATTCTGCGTTTTTGGCTTAAAATTTTTCAAGAGTTAATTTTGGTTGATGATTTGAAATTTCAGTGATAGTATTAAAAACGCATACGACAAGTTTTACAAGGGATTCCGCTCATTAAAATCATACAAGAAACATTAAACAGATTTTCAAAATCATATAGTTAAATTTGCATGTAAACGAAATTGATTCTACTTTTTCGACGTCCACTTATATTGACTCAAACTTATGTTTTTTTCTGTTGAATTTTCCATTTTTTTTGTTGGACATTTTCGTTCAACTAAAAAAAATTTCCATTTGACACAATATCGTTCGATCATATATATCTGGTGGTTCATAAAAGCTTGTATTTTTTTTTTTTTTAAAGTCGTACAAGAAGAATGTATCAAAATTGGTAGAAAATCGAAATTTTTATTAACATATTGATGGATATTAATTTAGTGAAATATAGGTTCGATTTATTTGTTAACTTTTTAAAAAAAAATTCGATTTTAATTTTCATGAATGTTAGATCAATTTTGAAATTATCAACAAGCGTATTATGTAAAATAATTGAATACAAAAACTAGACAGATCAATCTAAAAAAAATGAACAAATGTCTTTGCAAATACTAACTTTAAGCCAATATACCCTAATTCAAACTTTATTCATTATATTCTACAATATGTTTTTATTAATATAATGAATTTTATCAGCAAATGCTATACTATATAATAACTTTAATGAATTATTACAACAAAAAGTAATGGAAATAGCACAAAATGAAGAAGAAATGAAAATCAAATTATAAATTGATGCAAAAATAAAAATCGAACAAAACTTTAATAAAAACACTAAAGAAATTTCTGACTGTAAAAACAATATCGAAAACATAAAACAAGAAATTAAAGAATTAAAAAAAATGAAATTAATTTATATAAAACATTATGGATAGATATGAACCAAACGAAAAATGAAAACAAAGAAATAATTAATAAACTTCAAGAAACGAATTTAATTTTAGAGCAAATACTTTTGGAAATAAATAAAAAATTGAAGAAGAAAATAAAGAAATTCCTCAAAAAGAAGAAGATGACGAAATGAATGAAATTGAAGAAAAATTAAAATCTTTGTGCGCATCAATCGAACATTCTATAAAGCAGCAGAAACATTTCATAGAGAAATAAAGAATTAAACAGCAATAAGCACATAAAATTATAAACCAAAGAGTGCAAAATCTCGAACAAATAAAAAATAAAGAATTGTTGAAATAAAAAGTAAAATAAGAAAAAAATAAACAAAAGATGAAAGAAATTGAGCAAATGCTCAAAATTGAAATTCAGAAATATAAATAAATCTGTTTTTATGTTTAAACAAGAAAAGCAAATGCTTGATTCACATTATCCAAAAGCACAAGAATTACTTAAAACGAATCAAGAAAAAGGAGAAAAACTTATTTTGATAATGAAAGAAATGGATGAAAGACTTGGATTAGTTGTACCAACAGAAGATACAACAAAAGCTTCAAGAGAAACACATGTCATGCATAAATAATAAATGAGAAACAAGAACAAATTAATGAATTGATGAGAAATATTAATGAAATTAAAGAAGAAATCAAATAAATACAAAATCAAATTGATGACATAAAATGTTATCATAAAATGATGAATAAAATTATTCAAGATGCACAAAGAGAAGGGAAACCAAATGTTAAACAATTATGTTCAACTTTGGATATCTTAAGAATTATCGGGAAAAATAATAAAGAAAAAATTAAAATGTTCGAAATTGAAGATGAAATTATCGAACAAAAATTATATGAATTAAATGATATGTATTCCGATGAAAATTTAAGTCAAATTTCATTTGAAATAAAGAATTTGCAACAAATATTAAGAAAACACAAATTGTGTTTTAATCAGTTGCTAAAAATTAAAGTGCCAATAACGAATACAAATGAAATGAAAGAAATGAATGAACAAAATAAAGAATATAAACTGAAACTTGTGGCATTAAAAAGAAAAGAAAGTGATTTAAGAGCAAAAGTGGAAAAGTCTATTAAAATTTTGAAATCTTATAACTTGGATATACCTGCGCCTCCTGGAAGAAGGATAAATAAATAAATGTTTCTAAATTTGTAATTTATCTTCGAAATGATATTGAGCAATGCTTTTATGAACTTTGGTTATAGAATTCTAAATCTTTGATATTCTTTAGTGTTCAAATGATATATCCTACAAATAGAGAAATTATACTTTTTTAATATTAAAGTGTTATACTTATAAAACATTATTTATAAAGATATTGTAATAACATTAAAAATCCCAACTTCTTGAAAATAAATACAATAATGATGTGTTAAAAACAGTTAATAATTTTACAATAGCATGAACATACAAAAAATATCAGTCAAAAAATATATTTCATTTAGACATAAACTGGTGAAAAGTACATAACCCCATCGTTTAATTTCAAGAAGAACAGCAAATCAATCTTACCAAGGTTCTAAAATAAGAATTGAAAAATCATTTACCGTCCATACGCTGTTTTGTTCATGTGCATGTGCGTTGATGCAACCAATAATGAATTTGCTATTCTAGAAATAATCCATCTCTTTGTCGAAATCATGGGCACATACTTCGGGAAAGTTGATGAAATAGATTTACTAATTGGCTCCCCATAAAGTGTATGTAATGCTTGATGAATTCATTGTTGCTGGTGGAGTTGGTGAATGCAATAGGCAAACAATCGTAAACAGAATGAAACGATTAGATTGATATCTTTGTTGACATTCTAATTTAAATTTTATGTAAAATTTAGGCTAACTTGTGACTTTCAAGCCATTTTAAAATGTTAATTTTTAAATCATTAAAATAAATATGAAATAAAACAAATTGATATTTTTTGCATTAATATCAATTCCCTTTTTGTTCGATAAGTAATTTAACTATTTCTATTTGACCATTTTCAGATGCATAAATAAGTGTTGTTTGAAATATGATAAATATATTTCATATATTATCATGATGTCCTAAATTATTAAAATAAATATGAAATAAAACAAAGAAATATCTTTAGACCACCAACAGAGTGGTTCCGACTAAATATTAATTGAAAATTAAATTAAGTAAAGTTATTAAATATAATAAACGTACTCTTCATACTTTTGATGATTTAATGCAGAGTGAATTAAATATAAAATATTTCATAATTAATATACAATTGGATAATAATAACACAGATATTTTGTTTTTTCCTTTGCTTATATTATTGAATTTTCGCCTATGGTCTGCTTCAGCTAAAAAACTGCCTGGCAATTTTGGAGATAAACATAACAATTATACATTGTAAACCATTCAAACCCAAAATTATGTTTTTACCAAAAAAATTCCATCAATTTAAAACATGAATAAAAAAAAATTGCCATTATTTTTTCCTTTGATTCTTACATATGTGTTTTAATTTTTATTAAGTTTTTTCTGCTGAGTTTTGAGAAAAAGTTGTTTAAATATTCTAATAAAATGCTTTCTTCAGACCAAACGATTATTTCATATACAAAACGAAATTAACCGTCAAGTATTTGAATGCTGTATCACGGTTAAATAACCACCATAAAAAATTTAACTTTTCCACAGAAACTGATAATATAAATATTATTTTGATTCATATTTTATATATGATTACATATGTTTGTATGTTTGTTCATGAAAATTATTGAAAAATCACAAAAAAAAATTGTAAATTTTTCGAAATATTCAACTTTAAAACAACAACAACAACAATATATTCAAATAATCCAGCTATAAACAAAATAGTTTTAATAAAAATGTTTTTGGATATTTTAAGTGCACATGCTAGAAAAAGTGATTATAAAATTTCTGAAGGACGACTCTATCAGCTTTCGGAAAGTTATATTTGGGGTGCCCTGTGACGATAGCGATGGAAACCGTTAATTTTTCAAACAAGATTGTTAAAGAGCCACATAATATATTCCCATGTTCAATAAAGCTTTGTTATAAAGCATATGAAATCTTTGGAAAAGAAATTGATGAAGTACGACATCATATTCGTTCATATAATGATATGCTTTTCCAACTGCTGATGGTCTTTACGTGTGATATAGATCCTTCAATATGTACAAGAACTTCCACATTTGGTTATGAAAGATTCTTGCAATTACATGGAAAGAAAGAAAATTCATCATTCAAAGATTTCGATCCTTTAAAAGTCGTAACTTTTTGCTTTAACACAGACTCATCAACAACAGACGAAATAAGACTTGTTGCTAAGGAATTGTTAGAAAATTTGATGAATGAACCTTTAAGTATCGAAAAAGATCGAAAGAAATAAAAAATCAAATAGAGACAATGCTTCCATAAAAAACATTTCAGAATTGTTTTATCATGAAAATTTTGGATAAAAAAACGAAGTTTATCAGGCGTTTTCAATTTGCATAATCCATTTAGAGGAATAAATCATAATGACAACAAAACAGTTTGTGTTAACTCCTGTACTAGAGCAACAAATTTATTTTATCAAAAAGCAAAAAATTGGATGGAAAGTTGGCACTTCAAGAAATCAAGCTTTGAAGTTTGAGTTTGTTATGTGAAACAAACATTTGTATGTAGCAATATATCAATATATTTTCTTGTAATTATCACTTTCTTTGTTTAAGATATATTTAACATATAAAATAAAATGCATTTCAAACACTAAAACATTAAAAAATGAAAATTAGAGAAGAATTTTTTTATTCAATATGAATATTGAGGAACCTTATAAATTTGAGAATTTATTCCACTATTAATAATCTCATTATAATTCGTAACATAATTCTCAAATATATCAATTCTTCTTCGAAATTCTTTTGCTCTTTGAATATCTTCTTCTGAATTTAAGATAAAGTTTAATCGAAATACATCAAAACCATTATTTCTTTTAGAATCAAAATAATTAAAATAATTGAAATGAATTTCCGATGTTCGATTTGTTTTTTGAAACAATCCCACAAATTCGTAATCCAATGCCAACTGTATATAATTTGCGAAGCATCGTTTTATATTTACTTTTCCCTTGTGAAAATAATTTCGCAATTTCATGTAAATTTAAACATTTCTTGTTTAAATAAAAGAATAATTTAATAACTAGCATTGAAATATTATCAAGTCCTCCATTAGAACTACAATCAAAAAGCATTAATATTTCATTATTTTGTGAATTTTTTTCGATTTCTTCTTTAAATTTTTTTATCGTATTTTGAATATTATTCATACCAATCCATTGAAACATATCATTCGAACATCTTCGACATACTTCAATACCATCACAAACTGTGATGAAATCTTTCACTGTTCTTTTACTAACATTAAATTTTTATACTAAGTTCTGAGATGAAAAATAATTTATTATTATTGTTTTCTAAATGTTCTTCAAGTACTTTTAATATTGTAGCATCATTAACATTCATATTTTGTTGAATCATTTGTTCAAGTGAACTCAAATATTTTAAATATACTTGAAAAATATATCATTAAAAATGTTAAAATTATTATTTCCTTTGAATAATATTTGAAAAAAAACAAATATTTATGATATAATTAATATGAGAAATATTATTTGAAAAATTATAAATCTTATATTAATTTTATATTAAGATATTAATATTTTTATAATAAATGTTGGTTTGGTCTTCTGCATAGAATTTGAACGTTATTTAAATTTTATGAGGGCAAATACGTCTGGTTAAACAGTCAATTTATGAACTTTTTAAGAATATAAAATTAATTTAACGTTGGAAATTATAAATTTTATGATAAAATTTCATGTCTTATGAATATGTTGAATTGATTAGCGGTATTTAAATAAATTAGTGAACATTAACTTATAAATTTATATTATCATTTCTCATCACATGTTAATAATTTTAAGGATGTGATTGAATGACTCATATAATTTAATTATCACTTACTTTATGATTTTGTTTTGTAATAATATGAAAATAAAATAAATTTATGAGTATATTCTGTAGTAATAGACACATAATATTTCAAACATAACATTCATCTTATTCGTAAATTGTTTGTCACTCATAAGAATTTGCGCATTATGCAATCGAGATTTAGTATCATTTAGATTTAGGGTTTTTTGCATGTCTTAATGTTACTCATATCAATTTTCTTAATTGTAACATTGATTTTTTATGATATATTAAAATTCAACTGTGAGTATTGTAGGCAAGAAACTGTTATTTTTGGCTGCTTGAATGTGTAAATTATCGGTAGCGTTGATAAAGACAGAGATTTTATGCCCTTCATCGAACATAAGTGCATTTCATCATTTTCATCAATGCAGTGGTTGTACTCACAAACATAAGTTCCAAGTGAGTAATAATATGCTGTTTCATCCTCAAAAGAAATTGCGTGATCACAAATGGCAGAAAGTTGCTTGTATTGACAAGAACAACATACACAACAATTATCAACAATAAATTTCTCGACAAGATGTTCAACAAAGCCTTTTTTTTTTTTTTTTTTTTTCTAGATATGGGAACCTAAATCCATGCAAACTCAAATATTCAAGAGTAATGTATTAGTTTTCAAATGTTTGGCCAAACACAAAGTAGGTGTTCAGTAACAAAAATATCATGACAACCAAAACAAAGAAAATTTATTGATCCTTCTGAAATCAATCAAGATTCGCGAAAGAACAGTGCACATGGATCTAGACTCATAAGCTCAAGCAAATCAGGGATGGGTGGGCTTGCCCAAGACTTCTACAAGAATTATCGATGGAAGTGAACACAAAATTTATTCCTTTTTCATCTTGTTCACATGATATATGAAAATTATTGCTTCTCAAAGAATAAATCATGAGATTATTTAGAAAGTAAAATAATATATATATTATGTTTTTCATTTCGGTGTATATAAATATTTCCCATAAATCCCTATATATATATATATATTTAGACGTAGTTAATGTCCAAAATCAATAATCAGTGAAATGTTATCCACAAAAAAAATGTTGGGGAACTCTCATCTAATTCCTAAATGTGGAAATGTTTGATGACTACGAAATTATGCATAGATTTCAGGTTTGGCTCGGGTCACAGATGCTTTGATTGAAACTCCTTTGCCTGATGGCTTGAGTAATTAAAAAAATTCAACAGCTTTGAGGCGAGAATGCTTTTACCATTGCTTCGTTTCCTAGAACGAACAATAACAAATGTTTCTGCAAAGTGTTTTACTTGATTAAAATTGCTTTGAGCCCAAGGTACCATCCATCGTTTCGGCAACCGTTATTAACGTTCTCTTTATCATAGTTTCTATTAAATAGTGTTCATATTTTTTAGGCATTTCATAGCCTGCTCGTATCATGTTTTTGATATTTTCTTTTGTTTTTTGAAAAATTAAATTTTT
>NW_027150908.1:0-201077 GCF_020186115.1 Histomonas meleagridis
CGGGAATTTTGAATTGCTTGTAATTGTAAATCTCTATTTAAATTAATACGGTCATTTTTTTCTCTTCTTTGTCTTTGTTCCATAGCATTTGTTTGTTCATTATTTAAAATGAAAGGAATTTCTCTGACCGCTAATCTTTCTCTTTCTGTGATTGTTCTACTCTATAAACACTTTATCTTCATAATCTTTGATATCTTTTTTTAATTACTTCTAATTCTGTTTCATTAAAAATTTAAATACATTAAAGGACAACATTTAATTCTATAATAAGGTAAATTTGTACCTTCAATAGTATTTAATGCATGATTCTTTTTACAATGATTATGTAAACCTTTAGAATCAGAAGTCCAATATGTTTCACAATATTTACAAACAAAACCTTCTTTAAGTTTAATTATATCTAAACATGAAGGAATTTTGTCGTAAGTATTAACATATTGTAACATTGTAGACCAAAACCAACCAATAGAATTCTTCATTTTCTCAAAATCTTTATGAGAATAAGTAATATGAGAAAAGAGAGATTTATTTGTATTTGAAAAATATTTACAATTAGGTATTGGACAAATGTAAACATTATTTCGATAACACTCAGGTTTATCTTCTTCATAAATTAATTTCCAATATAAATCATTATTGATTAAATATTTAATGCAACCATATAAATGATTTTGATCAGGTTTATGATTATGAACTTTAGTCATATGACTAATCAAATCATTACCTGATTTAGTTAATTTATAACATTCACATTGACAAGGGAATTGACCTGGTGCACACCATTTATTTTCTCTAATCATAATATGAATTAATGGTTGTTTAGCTAAATTAATATCTTCATGTTTCCAACAATTTAAGTTATTTAAATTCTTCCATTTATTAATAAAATCTTTAATATCATCAGGTAATCTACAAAGTTTTTAAGTCACTAATTAATTTATTATAAATAATATCATCTGGTAATAAATCACTAATATCATCAATTCCGGAATCTGAATCATCTGAACCCTCTGAATCAGAAGGATCAGGAAAAGAAGGATTATTTGATGGATCATTATTTGAAGTATCAGTAGAAGTAATATGATTAACATTATCATCTGAATAAGTATCTGAAGCATTGTAATTTGAATCATCTGAAGAAAAAGTAGATAAATTAGTAATTTTTAAAAATTTTGGAACACTGATATAATTAAATTCCAAAATTGGGACTATAACATCTATTGTTTTAGTTTCTTTGATAATATTGATTTTCATTTGAGGAATTTCAGCATCATAAGTTAAATCCACTTCATTAACAGTAACTTTTAAACTTTCAACATTAGCTACTGAAGTTTTACAACCTTCAATAACTTTGATATCGTGAGAAAAGAACAGTTGGGGGTTGAAGTAACGTTTTGATACTCTGGTATAACAACATGACTTTCAGATATAGGATTTGAAGTTTTAGTTGTATATACTGGTTCATTAATATGACTTTCTACCAAAGGTTTAGAAGTTTTAGTTATATTAATTGGTTCAACTTTATGTTCTTCATTTATTGGATTAGAAATTATAGTTTTATTTAATGGTTCAACTTTGTGTTCTTCATTAATTGGTTCAGAAATTATAGTTTTGTTAATAGGTATTACTTTATGTTCTTCATTAATCGGGTTGGAAGTAATAGTATTAATAATTGGTTTATTTATTAAGTTATCTATTTGAGCATCTTCTGTTATAATGTTATTAACTTTGCTGATATGTAATTTATCAATTCTAGGACTAGCAGTTAAAATGTTTCTCTTAGGTATAACTTCTAATGAATCTGATTCAGTTGTGATATTTCGGGATTAAAGGGATGGAGTAACTTGAAAATCTTGAGAATCAGAATTTATTGTTGGAAATTCGAGTTCAGGGTTCAAATGAAGGTTCTTCTGAATCCAAATCATAAGTAATAGCCTGAGCTTGAATATCTTCTGTTTCTTCAACAAATGGTGAATTAGTAAAATTAAAAGTTGCATTATTTTGATTAATTGATCTGTTATCTTGACCAAATGCAATAAAACCAATTTTGGTATTGTTTTGAACTGGTGAACATGAGTTTATAAAGTTTTTCGAAAAATCATAATTGCAATTAATTTGTAATAAATTCCAAGTATTATTAGAAGAATTAATATTTATCTGTTGTTGATTAAGAATATTATACACAATGATCTGAGCTTCATTCTAATGTAGAGAAATCTGTTCATCATTCCAAAATAATCTAAACAGGGGATTCTCTAAGTCTGTTTGGTCCTATAATGGGACGTAAATCAGTAGACCTCTGTCAAATTCCTCTATCGTTGTAGGAATGGGAGGATTGTGGGTATTAATTCTTAATATATCATGTTGAATAATAGCTTGTCCTCGTGCTAGAATAGCCCCATTTGAGTCATTACATTGTATAGGTAAAAAATCTGAGAATATTAATATCTGATGAAATAATCACCCAATTTGGTGGTGGAGGTAATGAGTGTTCCTTCTGGGCTTGTTGGTGTTGGGTGGTAATGACGACCTCGTATTAATAAAATTTCTTGTTGAAATGGAAGTTCTTGATTAATCTCAAGAACAAAATCTTCATCATTTTCTTTTTGTTCGAGGTCTGGGGCTTCCTCTTCAATAATCGGTTCTATCCTGTGGTCTTGTGCCGTTATTTCATGAGTAGTGTCGGATTTTTCCGCAATATATTTATCTGATAATTTTTCCGACCGAACAAAACTGGTATCAATCAGAGTGCCCTGGGGAGTTATTTCCGAAAATCGGGTTATCGGACGAAAAAAATCAATATTCATGAAAAATCAAAAAAATCTCCTCCCGTGTGGTTTATTCATTAAATATCATCATAATTAGGTGTTTTAAAGATCAAAAGGAATTAAAATCAAAATGTGTGAACCTTGAGGATTTGTTGCCAACGGAAGGGGCCAACAATCCAATTGGAAACTGGCATCATGAACTTACTGAACCTAGTGAACCCACTGAACATATTGAACATATTGTACCAATTAAGGACTGAACAAAATAAAGGGATTAACTTATGTCGCAAAACGAGACCTGTGTAGCCAACGGAACCAAAATCATCTTCAATCTTCTTCGTTTCCAAATTTCTCAATACTGAAATTAATAAAATATTTAAATTAAAGAAAATGTTTGACGAGCGGAGACGCGAAGGCTGATAAGGGTTTTTGTTCCTTCTGATCGTTCCGAGCTACAATCAAAATATTTCTTCGTTTTAAATATTTATTAATACTTTCTGTTGATAATTTATTCCTTGTTACACTTACATTTGAATACATCAAATAAATATACAATATGTAAAAAAATAAAAATATATAAATTTCAATAAGCAATAATAATAAACTATTAAGATTGAGATTGAGATTAAGATTAAGAATTGTTAAAATCTTCAAATTAATGAGATCTAAAACAAAGAAGTTGTATGATTTACAAATACATGAAGGCTGATAGGGTTTTTTGTTCCTTCTGATCATATTTGATGAAACCAAAATGTTACTATGTTTAAGAATGGTAAACAGCTTTGAAGATTGAATAAAATAAATGCTTATTAAAGAAACTAATAAATTGAACAATTTTATAAGTGAGTAAAATAGTATAGATAAGAAATAAGGGATAATTGATGTTATAAAAGTTAATTCCTAAGATAATTATATTTCCAATTCGAATTGTCTGAAGAATTGATATGTCGAGAAGTGAATTATTTAATAAAGTATATAATAATAATTGAGGTAAAGCGATGAAATTGTCTAATATCAAATAGAATAATGATTTACTAAATCTACAATTACCTGAAGGCTTAAGGGGTTTTTTGTTCCTTCTATAAGTAATATGTAGAATTAATGATAACCAAATATTCCTTTTAATGTTAAACAATTTCATATATTTTGAATTAATTATTATTAAATACTTCGAATTCAACATATGATTAAAAGCTTGAATCGAATAATCAATAAAATTATTAGTTAAAGGATCTGGATCAAGATCGAATATATTAATAAAGGCATCCAGATCCTTAACTAATATTAACTTCTTTTTTAATTAACGCGAGCCACGCCGTCATCAGTAAATAAGAAACCATAACTTTCCGGGTGTTGATAATTATAAGTTAATGAATTAAGTAAGTTAAAAAGTGAATAATATATTATGAGATTTGAAGTTTTGATAATTAATTATAATATTGAAACATTTTAACATATCAGTCAAATTTTTAATATTTGTAATTTCATTGTCGTTATAATTATTATTGTCATTAATATTATTTATCATATGATTCTCATCAGAATTTTCATTAACTTTCATTTTTTGATTTTCTTTAATCTCTGCTTTATTAGACTCCAGATCTTTATGCTCATCATTGTCCTTAATATCTAAAGAACTATTGAACTGCGACCTTACTGTCAAGTAGCATTGTAGATATAAAGAAATTAAGAAAGATATTGATTCATTAGATGTAAAAGACCCAAGAACATCTCTTTCATATAAAAACGATGAATAAGTCTTTTCAGTTTGTCTTTCATTAATCATCTTGATTACAGCAAGATTCTTTTGTTTAAGGTTCACATGTTCGTTATTAAAAATATCTTTAATTTCCTCATCAATATTCTCAAATAAATTTGGTGTATTAGCAAATATTTCTCGGAAAGATTCAATATTCATGTTTGAACTAATTGTATATTTAATCGAATCATGTGTATCAAATAAATATCTTGAGTTATATTTCAAACCATGTAAATAATCAATCAAAAGTCTTGAAACATTAATGATTTTAGAAATAAAATCATAATCTTCACTTAAATTAATAATAATATTTGAATAAGTAATATAAAATTTAGCAATGCTTCTATAATATTTCGTTCTTTATGATTTAAAAATGTTAACTGGTTGAAAATTCTTATAATATAATAAATTTTGGTTAAAGAAAAGATTAAGATTTATAACATTATTATCAATTTCATATTGTGTAAGTTTGAATGGTTCTAAACTAACATCTAATCTAAGACATTTATCTTGATCAATAATACAATGACCTCTCTGAATAATTAAGCAATCTAGATTTGAAATATAAACAGGTAAATAGACACTAATATTCGGGTCAGCACTAATTATAATTGATGAAGGTAATGGTTTGTTATCAACATTAAATGGGTACCATTTGTCAGGACGATAATGTAAACCTTTTAAAAGTAGGATTTCGTATTGAAAAGGACGGCCATGGTCGATGGACCGAAAAGGGTAAAATCTTTGTTCTTCTATCTCGACTCCTGAGGGTAATCCTGAGACATTAAGCATATGATTAATGAGTAATGGCTGAGTATAGTGTGGCAAAGGGGTAGACTTAATGAATTGTGGTAAATAATTAGGTATGCATTTCGAAGAATTTGCTATGTTTTGATCAAAAAGTATATTATCTTGTTGTGTAGATGGTCTTGAATCATATTTTCGATTTTCAGCGTGTAAAAATGACTGTGTAAAAAAATTCATTCTCCTCCCGTGTGGTTTATTCATTAATCATTTTAAAATTATGTGTTAACAAAAACCAAGTTAAGCCAGTTACTACTATAGTGTACCCTGACTTGAATCATTCGATTCTTCGGAACTCATGTGTTCGACATCAGATGAAGGAACTGAAAAGATAGGATCATTAGAGCCAGTCTCTACATGATCAGATAAAACAGATGAATCAGTTTCTTCATCTGAATGTGTGGATGTTATTATCAGGCACTCTTACTACTTCTTGTATATCATTATTCTCGTTAGCATTATTATCTCTATTATTTTGCGTTAACTTATTATAATCATTAGTAATAAGTTTTTGAGATTCTCTAAGTGTGGATAAAGTTATTCTTTTAGCAAATCTTTTAAAGAGACTTTTAGACCCTGCTAAAGTTTCTAAATGTTCTAAAGATTTCTTAAACCAAGCACCTAAAGAAGAAATTACTATTGCGTAAAAGTTCACTTCTTTATTTGTTTGATTTCTAATATCATTACATAAATCTTTATATTTATCAACTTTTCCTGTATATCTAATTTCAAGAGAATTAACCTCATTTTCGTTAAAGTCACCATAAGGAATAGTAACTTCTATAATATAATATTGATTATTTTTAATGAACCAAATATCTGGTCTTAAATTACTAAATTCACTTTGAATTGGGATGTTATTCTCTTTTTAACTGGATTATCAGTGTAAGTGGTAGGTCTGAAGCGTGGTTTAGTCTTTAACATATCAAGTATTTCTCTAATAACTTTATCATGTCTAATCTTAAAAATATGTAATAATTTTTATACAATCATTTAATTTATGTCTAAGAGAATCTTCAGCACCGCATAATGGACAATTTGATATAATATTTCTGTTAGCTAAACGAGCGTTTTGCTTCGTAAAGAAACTGTTAGTTCTAGCTTGAGCTGCAAATTTGATTAAATTATCTTCAGCTTTTGAGGTAAATTGATTCAAGAAATAATTAGACAATTTATTATTTTTCAGTGTTTTAAATGTGTGACCTCTAAAGTGGAAGACTTATTAAATCATGATAATGTTTTTTCTTTGTGATAATCGTTGATAGTTTTTAAGAAATCAGATTGAAGACAAACTAATTTAAGATTGATTGGAGTAATTTCAAGAGTAATTTCATTTGAGTTAATACTGTCTTCAACATTATCATTTAAGAATAAGGCATTTTCTTCATCATCCTCTAAACAATTATAAAGACATAATTTATAATTATTTCTTTTTAAGTACTTGAAGAACCCGGCTAAAAGGTTTGATGTTCCGGTATTCTTCTTTATATTATTATTCATGATATCATCGAAAAATATTTTTTTATCATGTGAGTTATTCCCTTCGATACCTTTAAATCTATATGATTTTTCCCCCCAACAAAGTGAGCGGAAAATACTCTTTAGAGTCGTATCTTTCGAGAACCACAGTTTTAAAAAACAAAAAATAATTAAATCATCATGTCTTTCATATAAATTATTAATTCCTGCACCACCATCTTTCCATGCAGTATAAAAAGAAATCTTTAGGTAATGAAGAAGTTTTAAGATTTGAATTTAAAGCTGATCTAATTCTTTTATCTAATTTTTAATATTTCTGATTTATTTACTGCTTCATTTAAAAATATATAATCTAATGCAGGAATAATAAATCTTTTGATTGCATCAATCATTTGATTCCATTTTAAGGGTGATGAACAAATATTACCTATATCTTCTATTGCTTTAATTATTTTATATCTAGCAGCTTTAGCTTTAGTTGATTTCATTAAAGCAGAAGTAATTCCTAAATATGTAATACCTCCTCTTAAATTTAACATTGGGATTAATTCATTATTAATTTTAAAGTTAGTAATAGCCATTTCTCTTTTATTATTATTATTAATATAATTAAAAGTTCTACACTTAGAAGTATTTATTTTCATATCAGTATAAGTACAAAATCTTTCGACTGTTTTAATTAAATTTTCCATACCCTTTTTCTGTATCCGATATTAATACTAAATCAGCTGCAGAGGCGTGTGCACAAATTGATTTACCATTAATATGAAATACATCAATTTTATTATTTTCTAATGTCCCTAATTAAAGGATCAATACATAAATTAAAAGCTAAAGGTGAAAAAGGACAACCTTGTTTTACTCCACAATTTATGGGTATAAAATCAGAAGTCCCTTTAACAGGAATTTGAATTTTAGTTTTAGAATTATTATAAGTTGCTTTAATTAGATCTATAAATTGTTTATCAAAACCATAATTATTTAAAGTTTTAAATAATTGAGAATGAGAGTATGGAACCGAAGGCATCAGAGAAATCTATAGAGGTAATATAAATTGCTCCTTTTCTTCCTAGAAACATGTTGAATAAATTCATTAATCATTATTGCATGTTCTGTAGTACCATTAGGAGTTTGCATAAAACCTTTTTTGAGATCTAGCTATAAAGCGATTATTATTATTAACATTTTGTAATGCTCTGGTAATTAATACCATCCAAATACGATAAAAAGTAGGAGTAATAGAAATAGGTCTCCAAGAATGAGGATTTTGAGCATCACCTTTTTTGTATAACATAATTGTTTTACTTAATTTAAATAATTCAGGACATTTTTTAGTTAACATAGTAATTTTAGTAGTAATTTTAATTAATTTAATAGTAGTAGTATCTCCTAATTTCCAAATATAATTAGAAATACCATCAGGGACCATAAGCAGCCGCATTAGATCTAGAAAAATTGCATGTTTAATATTATCATCATCAAAAAATATAATTTAATAATAATTCATTACTATTAGGGTTAATAATATCTTTAAAAATCGAATTCCTGGGAGTCATTAATAAATTTTTCTTGACTCCAATTATTACCATATTCCATCATAAAATCTTCAGGATTTAAGTTACATTCAGGAGTCGTATTATTAGTGATAAACCAACGTAAACATCTACTAGGATCTTCCATGTAAAGATTTTTGTACTAAACCTTTATAGTTTTGATTTTTTTATTATTATTACTAACTTGATTTTTCTTTTAATTTTAGCATCAATGAATTTGATTTTATTTTCATAATAGTCTTCCGCTGATTGTATTAGATTTATAATATCTTGAGGCTCATTAATTTCAAGAATAGATTTTATTTCATCCGGGAGGAAATTGATGGTTTTAATAATCTTTTCTTGAAGTTTAGACATTGTATTAAGAATAAATTGAGATTGAGGCTTATGATATAAATCTTTAAATTTGTTTAACCAAAACGTAATTTTACATAAATTATGTGTCTCCATTTCTTTGTTACGAAGATCTATTCTATCTTCTGTGCTAGTGACTACTGTGTTCCCTTCTGTTTAACATTTTATTCAACGGAATTTTTTAAAATATCTCTTAATTCATCACGAATTAACATATTAATTTTAGAAAGGCAACCTTCCCTAAATATAAAAATCTTCATCATTACAATTATTATAATCTTGAGGTTTACAAATTTCTATTAAAGGTTCGATTTTATATTTAAATAAATCTGGTAATTTAGCTCTAATTTTAAATTTATTTTTTACCCCAAGTTTTAGGTAATGATATAAATTGAGATTCTTGTTCTTGATTATCAGAAGTCCATTTTCTAGCTAAAATTAATAATTGGTCTCTATTTAAATTTTTAATTTTATTTAAATCAAATTCATTATTAATTAAATTTAAATTTACTGGGGGATGTATTTGATCTGGAGGAGTTAAATTTAATGTTAGGGAATTTTGAATTGCTTGTAATTGTAAATCTCTATTTAAATTAATACGGTCATTTTCTTCTCTTCTTTGTCTTTTGTTCCATAGCATTTGTTTGTTCATTATTTAAAATGAAAAGGAATTTCTCTGACCGCTAATCTTTCTCTTTCTGTGATTGTTCTACTCATAAACACTTTATCTTCATAATCTTTGATATCTTTTTTAATTACTTCTAATTCTGTTTCATTAAAATTTAAATACATTAAAGGACAACATTTAATTCTATAATAAGGTAAATTTGTACCTTCAATAGTATTTAATGCATGATTCTTTTTACAATGATTATGTAAACCTTTAGAATCAGAAGTCCAATATGTTTCACAATATTTACAAACAAAACCTCTCTTTTAAGTTTAATTATATCTAAACATGAAGGAATTTTGTCGTAGTATTAACATATTGTAACATTGTAGACCAAAACCAACCAATAGAATTCTTCATTTTCTCAAAATCTTTATGAGAATAAGTAATATGAGAGAAAAGGGATTTATTTGTATTTGAAAATATTTACAATTAGGTATTGGACAAACGTAAACATTATTTCGATAACACTCAGGTTTATCTTCTTCATAAATTAATTTCCAATATAAATCATTATTGATTAAATATTTAATGCAACCATATAAATGATTTTGATCAGGTTTATGATTATGAACTTTAGTCATATGACTAATCAAATCATTACCTGATTTAGTTAATTTTATAACATTCACATTGACAAGGGAATTGACCTGGTGCACACCATTTATTTTCTCTAATCATAATATGAATTAATGGTTGTTTAGCTAAATTAATATCTTCATGTTTCCAACAATTTAAGTTATTTAAATTCTTCCATTTATTAATAAAATCTTTAATATCATCAGGTAATCTACAAAGTTTTAAGTCACTAATTAATTTATTATAAATAATATCATCTGGTAATAAATCACTAATATCATCAATTCCGGAATCTGAATCATCTGAACCCTCTGAATCAGAAGGATCAGGAAAAGAAGGATTATTTGATGGATCATTATTTGAAGTATCAGTAGAAGTAATATGATTAACATTATCATCTGAATAAGTATCTAAAGCATTGTAATTTGAATCATCTGAAGAAAAAGTAGATAAATTAGTAATTTTTAAAAATTTTTGGAACACTGATATAATTAAATTCCAAAATTGGGACTATAACATCTATTGTTTTAGTTTCTTTGATAATATTGATTTTCATTTGAGGAATTTCAGCATCATAAGTTAAATCCACTTCATTAACAGTAACTTTTAAACTTTCAACATTAGCTACTGAAGTTTTACAACCTTCAATAACTTTGATATCGTGAGAAAGAACAGTTGGGGTTGAAGTAACGTTTTGATACTCTGGTATAACAACATGACTTTCAGATATAGGATTTGAAGTTTTAGTTGTATATACTGGTTTCATTAATATGACTTTCTACCAAAGGTTTAGAAGTTTTAGTTATATTAATTGGTTCAACTTTATGTTCTTCATTTATTGGATTAGAAATTATAGTTTTATTTAATGGTTCAACTTTGTGTTCTTCATTAATTGGTTCAGAAATTATAGTTTTGTTAATAGGTATTACTTTATGTTCTCTTCATTAATCGGGTTGGAAGTACTAGTATTAATAATTGGTTTATTTATTAGGTTATCTACTTGAGCGTCTTCTGTTATAATGTTATTAATTTTGTTGATATGTAATTTATCAATTCTAGGATTAGCAGTTAAATATGTTTCCTCTTAGGTATAACTTCTAATGAATCTGATTCAGTTGTGATATTTCCGGGATTAAAGGATGGAGTAACTTGAAAATCTTGAGAATCAGAATTTATTGTTGGAAATTCGAGTTCGGGTTCAAATGAAGGTTCTTCTGAATCCAAATCATAAGTAATAGCCTGAGCTTGAATATCTTCTGTTTCTTCAACAAATGGTGAATTAGTAAAATTAAAAGTTGCATTATTTTGATTAATTGATCTGTTATCTTGACCAAATGCAATAAAACCAATTTTGGTATTGTTTTTGAACTGGTGAACATGAGTTTATAAAGTTTTTCGAAAAATCATAATTGCAATTAAGTCGTAATAAATTCCAAGTATTATTAGAAGAATTAATATTGATCTGTTGTTGATAAAGAATATTATACACAATGATCTGACCTTCATCCCTAATGTGAGAAATCTGTTCATCATTCCAACATAATCTAAACGGGGGATTCTCTTAAGTCTGTTTGGTCCTATAATAGGACGTAAATCGAGTAGACCTCTGTCAAATTCCTCTATCGTTGTAGGAATGGGAGGATTGTGGGTATTAATTCTTAATATATCATGTTGAATAATAGCTTGTCCTCGTGCTAGAATAGCCCCATTTGAGTCATTACATTGTATAGGTAAAAAATCTGAGAATATTAATATCTGATAGAAATAATCACCCAATTTAGCGGTGGAGGTAATGGTGTTCCTTCTGGGCTTGTTGGTGTTGGGTGGTAATGACGACCTCGTATTAATAAAATTTCTTGTTGAAATGGAAGTTCTTGGATTAATCTCAAGAACAAAATCTTCATCATTTTCTTTTTGTTCGAGGTCTGGGGCTTCCTCTTCAATAATCGGTTCTATCCTGTGGTCTTGTGCCGTTATTTCATGAGGTAGTGTCGGATTTTTCCGCAATATATTTATCTGATAATTTCTCCGAGCGAACAAAATTGGTATCAATCGAGTGCCTTGGGGGAGTTATTTCCGAAAAATGGGTTATCGGACGCAAAAAATCAATTTTCATGAAAAATCAAAAAAATCTCCTCGTGTGGTTTATTCATTTATAATTATCTTTTGAAAGAAATTAAGATTAAGTTCAAATTAAGTTATTCATCATCTGGTGATGACGTATGCTCTGAGTTGCCATTCTCTGAAGTGAGAACCATCCGAAGTAGAATGATCTCTTGAGTTTAGAATCACCAAATTTGCATAAAGCTCATTTAGTTCATCTGTTTGAACTTCATCACCTGAACCTTCGGATATAAGAGACTGGTCCGTGTTCGCTATGCTCTCGGATTCGGATTCTTCTTCTTCTGATTGTGATTCAATAATTCCATTATTATTATCCAAATTATTGTAAATTAGTCGTTGTGATTCCCCTTTAAAGTTGCTACAGTTATTCTCTTCCTTGCAAATCTCTTAAACAAATCTTCGGAACCTGCAAGAGTTCTCAATTCATCTAATGATTTGTTTAACCAAGCGCCTAATGATGAAATGACTATAACATAATAGTTGACTTCTCAGACCGGATTGTTCTTTGATATCCTTACATAAACTTGTATATTTATCTTTCTTCTGATCGTATCTTTCATTTAAAGAATTAATGTCATTCTCATCGACATCTCCATAAGGAATTGTTACCTCGATTAAAGTGTAACCCTGATTATTACAGTACCAGATATCAGGTTTACATCTTCTGTTCTCGCCTTCAAATAAATTATTATTATTTTGGACATTTTTAATAGTTGAGTCGAGGTGAATAATTGGTTTGTTACCAGGTTTTGCTTTTTTACATTTCACATAATTCTTTAATAACTGCATCGTGTCTTTTCTTATATGTATTAATAACTGTTTTACAATCATTTAATCTATGTCTTAAGGAATTATTTGACCACACAAGGGCACATACACCTATGTTCTCATCATGGCTAGCAAGTCTTTGATGCTGCCCAGTATGGAAGCTATTAGTTCTAGCTTGTATGCTGAATTTAATTATATTATCTTTAATTTTACGTTTATAGTCATTCATGAAGTAATTAGATCAATTTAGATTTATAAAGGGGTTTTAAAGGTATGACCTCTAAGAGGTAATTTAATCAAATTTGCATAATGGAAGTTTTTGTGATAATTGTTCATAATGTTTAGGAATTCATTTTTGATCAGATAGAATACACTTCATTCACATCTAGAAATTTTAATGTAATATATTCTTCAGGATTGTCTGGTTCAATTTCATTTCCATTGAATTCGAAAGGATCTATATCTGAGTCATCTGGATTTAATAAATTATCTGTGAGTAGATAGTTCAAGTTTAAGATTAAATTATTATCTTCAAGTGCATGAATTAAAAAAAAAAAAAGGTTTGAAGTTCCAGGTGTATTTTTTCTCATGTCCTTGTTGAAAACATTTAAGAAAATATCGTTAACATTTGTGTTTTCTTCGACATTATTATATCTAAACGATTTTTCTTCAACATAAAGTTCGAAATAAATCTCTTAGAAACATATCTTTCGAAACCATAACTTTAGAAAACTTCAGCCAATCAAATCATTATTCCCTTTCATTTTAAATCTTCGAGTCCCGCTCCACCATATTCCCATGAAGTATAATAAAATTCCTAAGGTACAGCGGCAGTTTTTAAATTAACATTTAATAACGCTCTGATCCTTTTATTTAAAAAATTCCTCTCAGCTTTGTTGGTGGTACCATTAGAATACATAATCCAATGAAGGAATTATGAATCTTTAATGGCATCCAACATTTGGATTTCCATTCAAGGGTGAGGGAGCAAATATTACCTATGTCTTCTAATGCTTTAGATATCTTGTAATTTGCTGATTTCATTCTCGTTGTCTTCATTAATGCAGTCATTATTCCTAAATAATTAATACCTCCATTAAGATTAGTAATTGGGATATTTTCATTATTAATTTGAAATTTAGTAATTGCTGAAAATCTTCTATCATTATGATTAATGTAATTTAATGTTTGACATTTGTTAGGTTGAATTTTCATGTTAGCATAAATACAGAAGTCTTCAACTACTTTAATTAAATTATTCATACCTTTCTCAGTATCTGAAATAAGTACTAAGTCATCTGCATATGCTTGTGCACAAATGATTTTATCATTTAAGTGAAATCCATCGATTTTACAATCTTCTAATTTATGTAATAAGGGTATTGATGCAAATATTAAAGGCAATAGGAGAGAATGGACAACCTTGTTTAACACCACAATTAATATTTATAATGTCTGCAAATTCCCTTTAGTTGGAACCTGAATTCTTGTGTTTGAATTTTGATAAGTTGCTTTTTTTTTTTTTTTTTTTTTATCATCAAAACCTTGATTTTTTAAATTCTCAAAGATCAAAGGGTGAGGGACTGACCCAAATGCATCTGAAAAATCAATAGTAGTAATGTAAATAGAACCTTCTCTTCTATTTACATGTTGAATTAATTCGTTAATAATCAAAGAATGTTCTGAAGTACCATTAGAACATTGCATAAAACCTTTTTGACATCTTTCTATAAAACTATGTCTGTTATTTAAATTCTGAAATGCTCTAGCTAACACAACCATCCAAATCCTATAAAATGTTGGGGTTATTGTAATAGGACGCCAAGAATGAGGGTCTTCTTTATTACCTTTCTTAAATAACATTATAGTATTTCCTCTTTTAAGTAATTCAGGACATTTTTTAGATTCCATAACTATTATAGTAGTATATTTAATCATTTTAACTGTACTTTCATTACCAATTTTCCAAATAACATTTGAAATCCCATCTGGACCATAAGCAGAAATATTTGATCTTGAATAAATTGCTCGTTTAATTAAATCACTATCAAATAAATCATTAATTAGATTAATATTATCTTCTTCATTAAGTATTTTCTTAGCTAAGAATTCATTAGAATTTTCCGAATTATTTAATGTTTTATAGGTTTCCCAATTCTTCCCATATTCTTCCATAAATTCTTCCGGATTTATTTCACACTCTGGTGTAGTATTATTAGAGATATACCATTTGTAACACCTTCGCGGATCTTCCATATATAACCCTTGTATTAAATCTTTATATTTAATGTTTTTATTGTTACCAATTATTCTTTGATTTTCATTTATTTTGGTATTAATAAAATCTAATTTGTCACTTAAATTATCTATTGTATTATTTAATAAATTGATTATATCTTCTTTATTATAAATACTTAATAAGTTATTAATTTCGTCCGGGAGGATATTGACTATATTAATAACTTTCTCCAAATGTTTATTAAATAAATTTTGTATTGCCTGAGTTGGGGGTTTATGTTTGAGATCATAAAGTTTCCAAATATGTGTAACTAGTTTGCATAAATTGTGTGTTTCTGATCTCTCGTTCATGAGCTCTTTCTCTTTCTTCATTACTTCTAACAATAGTATTAGAACATTTGATTAATTGTTATTTTAAAGACATCTCTTAATTCTTCTCTAATTAGTAAATTAATTTTAGATAAACAACCTTCCCAAATATAATAATTTTCGTCTTTCGGTCTATTATCTGAAGGTTTATAAATATTAATTAGAGGTTCAATTTTGTATTTAAATAAATTGTTAATCCTAGATCTAATCTTTCTACGATTTTTACCCCAAATCTTTGGTAAAGAGACAAATTGAGATTCAAATTCATTATTTAAATCTGTCCAAATTTTAGTAACCTCAAGTAAATTATCTCTGTTTAAATCTTTTAATTTATTAAAATCAAAATCATTAGCCAATGATTTTGCATCAAAATTACGAATAATTGGATTAATAATATTATTGTCATCATTTATAATTATTGAATCTGGATTGATAATTGTATTATGATGTGTATTATTATTTTTTCTTTGTAATAATATTTCTCCTATTATCTTCTCTTAAAATGTCTTTTTCTGATATTAATGATTTGTTCTTGATCTAAATCAATAGGATTTATTACATTAAGTCTATTTCTATCAGTTAAATTTCTTTGAGTGAAAACTAAATCTTCATAATCATTTAAATCCCTATTGATTTCTTCATCTTTATCCTGCAAGTCCATATACATAGTAGGGAAACATTTAATTCTATCATAAACTGAATGAATGCCTTCAATATTAATTAATTCATGTTGTTTTTTCGCATGATTTAAAATTCCTTTTGCATCTGAACTCCAACAGACTTTACAATGTTTACACATATAACCTTCTCTAGGTGATAATATATCTAAGCAACTAGGAATTTTATTATTAAGCTTAGTATAAGCTATAATAGTAGACCAAAACCAACCTATAGTATTTATATTTTCATCAAATTCTTGATGTTTATGTGAAATATGAGAAATTAACGATTTATGTGCATTAGTGAAATAATCACAATTAGGGAAAGGACAAACTATAACATTGTTCCTATAAATGTCTTTTTCTAAATTATTCGAATTATTTAATATTAACCAAATTAAGTCTTTCTCTATTAAGTTTTTAATACAACCATATAAATGATTTTTATCAGGTTTTAAACCATGTATTTTGTTCATATGATTATTTAAAGCATTTCCTGTTTTAAATTCATTCTCACATTGACATTGACATGGGAATTGGCCTGGTACACACCATTTCCCTTCTCTAATCATTATATGGATTAATGGTTGTTTAGCTAATGGTAAGTTATCATATTTCCAATTGTTAAGTTCTTTCGTTGGTCTCCATTTATTAATTAAATTATAAATATCTTCTTTACTGACACATTTCTTAATATCTTCAATTAATTCATCATTCATGTCTACAGTTTCTTGAACTAATTCATGTTCATCTTCTTCTTCATCATTATTAGTTAAAGTATTAATATTTCTATGAAGTGGAATATTAGTGTCTGAACTTGATTCTCTTTCACTAAGATTATCTTCCATATCTGATTTATCTGAAGTAGAAATTGTGAAATAGTTACTTAAGTTTAAGACTTTAGGAGTATGTTTATACATAATTTCAAATTCAGGAATATCAATATTTATCGTTCTTTTAATTGGGTTAAAACAAATCTCATTTTTTTTCAATATTAACAATTTGAGTCTTCAACGTTTTGTTTACATCTATTTTAAGTTGTTCAATTAACGCTGTTTCTGTTTTATTCCTAAATAAACTTTCTACAAAAAGAGATTCAACAATAGGTTTTGTGGTTTTCTTAATAGCTTCTGGTATAATATGTAAGGATTCTACATCTGGGTTAATAGTTTTATTATTTAAATTCGGAATAATTTGTAATGAATCAACATTCGAATTAATAATTTTATTGTTCATAACAGGTTTAACATTCAAAGAATCAATATTAGGATTAACTTCAACATTATTATACACAGGGTTTGCTTTTACTGAATCTATTCCTGTATTTACTTGTATGTCATTAAATTTGGGAATTGCATGTACAGAATCAATGTTAGTTGTAATTATTTTCTCATTAAATTTTGGTTCTGCTGTTAAAGAATCAATATTAGTTGAGATTGTTCTTTCATTAATTATCGGATTAATTTCTAAAGAATCAACCTGAGTATCTACTGTTTTCTCATTTTGTATTTGATTTACATATAACGATTCAATAATTGGATTTGTAGTAATTGATTTCTCGATTGGTTTAACTGAATTGATTGGAGATTCACTATAATTAACTTGATTAAGTTGATTAAATTGATTCCTCGTCATATCTGTGAATTGTAACTCATTATGTATCATGTTGTGGTTAATTTGATTAATTGATCTTAAATCGATCTGACCAATGTTATAGAAATGACATGTCGCCCATATATTTTGTGTGTTGTTATTAACTATTTCAACATTTAAATTAATAGCTTTCTGGATAAGATACTTATTTGCAACATTAAATATATTTTGAACTTTTTGGATTATCACTATTTAACCGAAATGGTAATTCTCTAGGTCTGGTTGGTCCTACGAAAGTTCTTAAATCAAACACACCTCTCTCAATTTCGTCGGACGATGTGAGTCTTGGTGGAAAATTAAGATTGATTAACAGGTTTCCTTCTTGAATAATGCATTGATTTCGGCATAAAACTAACCCTCTTTCTTCGTTGATAAATATTGGTAGTAAAAACGAAATATGTGGATCTGATGAAATAATTACCCATTGAGGTGGGACTCCTTCTTCTCCATATAAATCGGGGTTTTGGGTTTGGATTATAATGAATACCACTAACAAGAAGGAATTCTTGTTGAAGTGGTTCACCAAAATTAAAAATCAAACTTTCTGTTATCTTTTTTCTCGCAAATCTGAGGGGGCTTCAGCAGGTGAAGGACATCGTCGTAGGTGCTTCTGTATAATAGGAGATCGTTCAAGTCGTTTACGCATTTCCGAATCGTCGATATAATTTATTGATCGAAATTTCGATTCGCCAAAAAGGGTATCATTAGAGTGCCCTGGGGGAGATATTTCCGAAAATCGAGTTCTCGGACGCAAAAAATCAATATTCATGAAAAATCAAAAAAAATCTCCTCCCGTGTGGATCGAACACACGACTTCCAGATTAACAGTCTGACACTCTAACCAACTGAGTTAGGGAGGAAGTCTGCTTTATTTTAAAAGTATATAATAAAGTGTCAAAAACAAATGGTACGATCATTCTAACATTGTAGTACTTTACTAAATAAATTTATGAAAATTTAAAAATGACATAGAAGAACACAAAAACTAGTTTCAAACACCAAAGTCTATTTTTTATTTAATTTGATTTAAAACAAAGATCTATCATATACAGGCACTCTAATTTCAAACTTGACCACCTTTGTATGTGATTTTTTATTCTCACCGAACGAAGGTATTTGTGCCTTTTCTTTCATCTCTGTTAATTCTTTTATTACTTCCGGATTATTTAAACCAAATAAATTCAGACCGAATTTCAATTTCTTATTATCATATTCTTCGACGCCCAAAAAATTTAATAATTTTTCGGATAAACCAATTAATGAATTATCTTGTAATACAACATCACCATTATCTTCTTTTGTAGTTACTGTAAATATTGGTTGATCACCTCCATCAGAAATTTCACATTTGTACCATTTCTTAGAAGTTGTCCCTTTATGTCCAACAAACATTCTATTACAAGCGTAACCTGGTGGGAAGATGTAATTTCGATAGAAATAATGTTGTTTTGGGACAACTTCTCCATAAGAAATAATTTTTAATCGTACTGAAGGTTTTGCAATATATTCTGTATCATCATTTTCTTGTTTTTTGATATTTTTCTTAGTATTAATATTATTAATTCTTTTGTTAACATATTCGATAACTGAAAGTGCACGTGCAACACGTGAACGTTCTCGATAAACATAACTTAAATCTCCAATATCTTTATTTGGTCTATTAATTTTTGTCTTATTAAATGATTCTGATGAAGCCAATTTTTCGATAATATTTACAAATGAATTTGGTATATGTTGTCTAAATGGTAAACGTGGATCGATAACCCATTTGGATACTATAAATATACCATATTTACCGATAGAACGTATTAATGCTTCATCTTCTTCTCTTCCCCACCATTCTGGTAAATGGTTATTTCGTGGCGCATCTTTGATAAGATCCCAATGTTTAGATGTAGCTTCATTTAAGAATTCATATATTATATCCATTTCTTTAATACTTTGTTCAATTTTCCGATATTTTTTTGGTGTAATAATTGATGCAAATGGTTCTAATGATGGATAACCATTAAAATCAATTAATTCATCATTGTTTTCTTGTTGTTCTTCATTTTCATTAATCGAATGTTCTTGAATAAATGTTATTATATCTGTTCCGACTTGTTTTACTGCTTCAACAGTTACAAAGTTTAATCCAGAGTTTTCTCGTATTAATACCCAATCAATAGTACCATCACGTTTCTTAGGTAAACCAATTGATGTAATGGTTTGAAACAATGCTTTAAATTCATGTTCATATAATATATCACGTGCCATTAAATTAGGATGCGAATTACGCCAATCTTCAGGTGACATTAATTCAATGTTTTCTGGTATGAAATATATTTTTGTATCAAATTGTTTTTCAATATCTTCAAATAAACTTTGTACTCTTTTCTCAATTGCATTTCGCTTTAAAGGTTTTGCCTTACTTAAACCTAATTCAGTATCATCAATTAATTGTACAATATCACGCCATCCATAATTGAAGACTCCAAGCATTAATGCATATTCTGATCCAGGATCTTCCCAAAGCGGAAATAATATTGGCCATTGAATATCTGTTCCTTGTACAAAACATAATGCTCTTTGTAATCGAGCGAAATATGAAACTCGTTGAATGATTTTCTTTGCTCTTTCTTCTATTGTTAAAGTAATTTCACCAAATTCTTTCATAGGATCTTCGATTTCTATTGGTGGATCATCTTCATTTTGAACTCGACCTAATATTAACCAATGAATCATATCTAAAGAAATCGGATCATTACAACCTACTAATGATAAAGCAATCCTTAATATTATACGTGCATTATCCAAATTCTTTGGACTCAAATCTTTAAATCCATGATCAATTAAATTTTGTATTAATTCTTTGATAAGTTTTGGATTCTCCATAAAATTCTTATTTTCATTATTTTGTCGACATTTTCGAACATGTAAATCATCATCAAATCGATCATAACTATTTGATATTGGTAAAACTTTAGACCAAAAATCGGGAGCATTAATATCTAAATCATCTTGATCTACATTAAATGAAGCTTTTGAAAATATTGATCCACCTCCTGCTACAACATCTTCTTTATAAACTGTAGCTCTTTTTGTTAATATTTGATCTATATCAGCAGAACAAAAATTATCTAATTCAGTATCATCATCATTAAATATTCCATATGCACCTTCACGTAACATTTTTTCAATTTCATCAGCTTTCATAGGAGTTTGTGTATTAAATTCTCCTCCATCTAATATTACATGATCTAAACCTAATTTTTTAGATGCACGTTCAAACATTTGACTTTCATAAGTACCCCTAGTAATTAAACGATAAACTTTTACAACTGATTTTTGTCCAATTCGATGACATCTAGCTTGAGCTTGAATATCATTTTGAGGGTTCCAATCACTATCATAAATGATAACTATATTAGCAGCTGTTAAATTAATTCCTACTCCACCAGCTTTAGTAGATAATAAAAAGATAAATCGATCAGGATCTTCATTAAATCGATTAATAGCTGATTCTCGATCATTTTTAGCGATTGATCCGTCAATTCTTTCATATGTATAATGTTTATTATTTAAATAATCTTCAATAATATCTAATATTCGTACCATTTGTGAAAAGATTAATACTTTATGTCCATCAGCTTTAAGTTTTGGTAATAATTTATCAATTAATATCATTTTCCCAGCAGATTCAACTATAGCTCTTTGTTTAATTTCAGTATTTGTAAGTAATACTAAATTTGGATTATTTTCACGCATTTCTTTAATAACTCCATCTTCTGCATCATGAATTAAAAATGGATGATTACATACTTTCCTTAATTGCATCATTAAATTTTGTAATGATGGAAGTTCCTTTGATCCTGTAATTTGTTGTAATAAAATTCCTGCATTTTCATGTAAAAATGCTTTATATAATTTCTTTTGAATTCGTGTTAATTCGACTTGAATTATAGTTTCTTCTTTAGGTAAAATTGCTTTTTCTACATCACCTTTCTTTCTTCTTAACATTATATTACCAATTAACTTTTGTATTTCTTTTACTTGTGCACTATCTTCCATATTTCCATAAGATTTCATGAACCCATTTAAATCATTAAATTTCTCCGGATTTAAGAAATGTAATAATGACCATAACTCAGTCATGTCATTTTGTAATGGCGTACCTGTTAATAATGTACAATGTTCAAATGTTAAACTTTGCATTAATTGATATATTTTTGTTTTATAATTCTTTAATTTATGTCCCTCATCTACAACTAAATATCTCCATTCAATACTTTGTAATAATTTATATTCAGTTCGAAAAATATCATAATTAGTAACCATAACATCAAACGCTACACGTGTAGGTATAATTCTTGCTCGTTCATCAAAAACTTGAATCTCATATTCGATAATCATTTTACGTGATTCACTATCTCCATGAAATACAATACAATTTAAATCAGTCCATCGTTCAAATTCATTTTTCCAATGTGGTAATGTTGATAATGGCGCTACAACTAAAAATGGTCCAGTAATTTTTTCTCGTGTTGCTAATGTATTTAACATACAGACTAATTGCGCTGTCTTTCCAAGTCCCATTTCATCAGCTAAAATAGAATTACGTCGATTATACCAACAAAAAAGTAACCAATTAAGTCCTTCAAGTTGATATTCGCGAAGTGTCGTCCCAACTTTAGAATTAACAGGCTCGGTGATAGCTTCATACTTATTGGGTGGTGGATGTTTATATCTTGTTGGAATTTTCTTTGGATTACTATGGCGTAAACGGTTTCTGTATTCCTCAATTTTTGCTTTGTCTTTAATATCTTCCTCAAGTTCCCACGTCGATTCAATATAATCAAGTGATTTCCATTTAACAAGATATTCAACTTTTCCGGGTTTTTCACATGCATCATTTATGATGCGATCAACTTCATACCAATCAGAATTGACAATGGTTTCATCGTAAGAAACAAGTGATGGAATGGAAAGAGAATGTGTCATTATTGAATTACTAGAACGAGTTTTAAATCGCCGTAATGCAGCTTCACCACCTTCAAGTGAATTAATTTGTTCTTCATTAAGCCACTTACAATGTATATAAGATTTTTCATGGAATTTGACATAATATAAGGTCTCATCATTTTGAGAGTCAAAATCTTCTTTGATCCCAAGAATGTTTTGTACTATATCTGGCTCCTTTTCTTCTTCTTCTTCATTTTCTTCATCTCTAAATTCTTCATCATTGTAAGAATAATCTGATGATTCTTGTTTAACTGGCTTTTTTTTTGGCTTACTTTTCTTTTTGTTTTGCTTTTTTTTCTTTTTTGGGGGTTCTTCATCACTTGAAAATTTAACTTTTTTAATTTTACGCATTGATGATGAATAAACAACATCAGAACTTTCCAATGACTCTGAATAAGATTCTTCCTCTGTTTCTGCTTGTTCATGTTTTTCTGTTTCAGAATTTGAAGCATTGCTTGGAATTGATTTATCTGATTCAGATTCACTTGAAGAGTCTCTCAATGCTTGGGACCATAAACTTTGTTCACTATAATTAACTTTTTTTGTCGTGCGCTTACTCCTACCCCAAGCAATCATGATATTTTTGGAATGGCGGCCAAATAATAATAAACTATTCAAATAAAAAAATTAAACGTACAATATAGACAAAAAAATTTTTGGATGAAATGAGAACGGGTCCCATCTATAGATTTCGATTATTTCATTGATAAGAATATAAACATATAGTTTACTTTCATTGTATATAATTTTTATTCTTGTAGTCACTTTATGCAATTAATGAGAGCACATTTAAGAAACTTGAGAAGAAATTATTAAACATTGAATAAAAAAAAGTTCTCTTGAATTTTTTCAATTTATAAATAATTTAAATTCAAAATAATTATAAACATATTTATATCATAACACACAACAAATCCCAATTTCCTGATCTTCTTATCCCTTTTCCAAGTTTTAGAGAAATAAGATTATAAAATCTGATCTTCATAAATATTTGGAAGTCTATTAAAATGTGACTTTTTGCCACTTATTCCGTTGAAATTAGTAATAAATCTTCACTGCAATAATTTGAATAAAAATCAAAATAAAATTGCATTACAACTTCTTTGAAATCTGCATTGGTAAAATAATTATTAGTGACTAAGTATTTTTTTCGAATATAATTATTATATAATAATTTCTTTTTTCTCATTTGCTAGCAGAATATCAAATTTGATATCACTCAAAGTGTGAGTTCACCCACCACGAAACGTTCTGCTCAGTGACACTGTTGTAGAGCCTTCACTGTATACTCATCTTCCCTTCTCTATCCTTTGTTGAAGTGATTACAGAGGTATAAAAGAGGAAAATTAACGTCCACACTCACAACTTTTTGAATGAAATAAAAATTTTTCAAAATGAAAATATCTTGGTTTTTACTTGAATAATTATAAGATAAGATATAAAATTTATAACAAATAAAGTTTTATACAATAAAATTTTAAAATATATTTCATCTAATTTTGATATTCATTTAGAATTATATTATATCGAATATAGCGTTTCACAAAACGATAGACCAGTAACTGATCGAAAATTGGTTAAAAAGTCAATTTAATAACCAAAAAGTGTCATTTAATAATTTGTTATTTTGTGAAACCGAATTTATTTCATAAATGTTTAGTAACCATTTGGAGCGCCATTTAGTGCAATAACACGAATTAATCTATCTGGCATTGAGTCAATGAGATTTTTGATTGTTTTCTCTTCTATGGTTTCCCATACTTGAAAAACAATTTCGATCAGATTCTCAATTGTGTCAGGTTCCAATTCTTGCACACGTTCCTTCATAATCGACCATAAATTTTCGATAGGGTTCAAATCGGGTGAGTTTGCCGGCCAGTTTGGCAATACATTACACATTAGCTTCAAATAATCCATGGTTGAAGCACATGTGTGAATTGCTGCCCCGTCTTGCATTAATTTCCATTGACCCACGCCATATGCTTCATTCATGCCTCATCAATGTTAATGATTAGTTCTGTTGGTACATTTTCGATATACTTTTTTAAGTGAGATATATGTTTTTCGGCAATATCCTTCGAAACTGTCAATCGCACTTCTACCTGTGGATATGCCACCCCCAAAGCAATTTTGTCTTCATGTCTTTTGATAAAGTTCACATGCCACGAACTGGAAACCAAAACATCAAATTGATCAAAAATATAATTTTTAATTTCTCTTGGTGTCATGGCATCATTATCACACGCGCGTACCAAAATTACATTTAACACCTTGATTTCTTGTTCGTTTGTTAATGATGTTGGTCTTCCAGATGGTTTTTTATTCTATGATTCCTGAGATTTTTTGACAAATTTGAAGAATCGACTTCATTATATCGTGCAACACGTCTTATTGAAACATTTATCTCAAGGTCATTGCGCAAAACATATAATAATGTCATTGCTTGTTCGATTCTATATAAATAATAATTTTTTTCAAGTAGTCGAATTGCAAATCTAACGTCAGTTTTGGATAGCTCCTTTGCCAGATTTTGGTACAGAATGCTAGAATCTAGTGGAGGATGGATGGTTCCTGGTTTCATCATTTTTTGCAAAATAACAAAAAAATAAACGTCTTTTAACGTGCAAAAAGTGCGGAACCCTTTTTTAAACCTCTGTACCACAACATGAGGTACCTTACGTTAAACAATAGATCAAGAATGGAAAATTGTTTCCAAATACAATCAGAACATTTAGGTACAAGTTAAATGTTTCAGGAAGGGAGGAGCTCATGCAGCATCATTATCACCAGAAATCCCTTTTATAAAACGTTTTATAAATTCCTATTTTTGGAATGTGTATCTGGTTTAGCTATAGTGGCTGAAGCTCCCGGCCTTCGGGATATAATGCGCGTTATATACCTTTTTAATTTAGCTTCATGACTGAAATAGAAATGCAAATTTAAAATTACTATTTATAAATAATCATAAAAATTAAAAAAAAAAAAAAAAAAAAATAAAAATAAAAATAAAAATAAAAATAAAATAAAAAAAAAATGTGATTTGTTTATTCAATCACGAATGATGATAATAATTTGATTTCGTCTTCTATCTTATTGTTAATGCAGACTCCGGCGAAAGAAACTATGTCATCTTTGATTGTGATATTAATTTCACCAGATTTCCGGAGATGATTAATGATTGGTTCAATTTCCTCAACTCCGCAAAGTGCTTTAATTTGCTCTAAAGGAACGACTGTCATTGTGTTCGCTGCATCGACTAAAACACGTATAGCATGTTCAATAGTAAGTTCTTTTGCGAAAATTTTCAAAAATTTATCTTTGCATTCAATTGGTGAATCAAGCTTCCAAATAGGATCTTTCTCACGGATAGTACGGAACTTGGGCTTCAAACGTGAAATAAAAACTTCATAAGATGTATGGTTCAAAAATGAAGCAATGGATAATTTGGAAATGATTTGTTGCCTTACATCTTTAGCATGCTTTGATAAAAGAAGAGAGTGTATAAGATCTGATTCAGCACGAGAGTATTCCTTGAGCAAAAGTCTATTGATTCCACTATAATAAAAATTCAATACATCAACGCGGCCAACCCCGGTAACAATTGGGTCAACACTGTTGTCTGGATGTTTAGATTGGCATAGGTAATAAAGGTAAGCAGTTGTATATAATACTTTATCAAATTCATATAATTGTTTCATTATTTTTGGCACTTCTGGATCTTTTATATAATCAGTTTCTGCAAGGGCGCGTACATATTTCATGGAAAGACCAATCTTTGTTGAATATTCTTTGTATGTTTTTTTGGAAATTATATGTTTGTAAAGGACAAATTCTCCAAAAATCTGAAGGAACAGTTTTGCGCCTTGTGGCAAAGGAATTAAAATACATAATCCCATAATTTGTTCTGGTGTCAAGCTTTTTATTGTTTTTTCATCTAATGATAAAAAAACTTTATTAAATTTTCCGCTTTTCGACAACTTAATTTCCGTACCTAAGCTAAGAAGATCTTCAGGCGATTTTAATTTTGCTAAAGCTTGTTGAAGGTTGCTTTGGTATCCTGGTTCCATTAAAATAATGACAATTAACGTTCTCCTTGGACTATTTGACATTTTCAACAATTTCGTTTTGTATGGTTTACTGGGGTGCCCCTTCCAAACCATCAAGAAACTTCCCTGTTTTAAGTCTGAGATATTTTTCTATTCAACATTACTTTACGCAAGCAAAATATTTAAAGTTTTTAAATCCATAGCAAGCTTTCTTTACAATTACATTTGCAAATTATCTTGCATGGCCCACAAGCAGTGCACGCTGGAATTATTTGACGCCATTTTAAAATAAAGATACTAAACAAATCTAGTCAAAATTGTATTATCGTCTTATGACACTTTTCAAATGAATTGTTTTTGAATATTTTACACATTACAATCTACAAAATTATGGAATTTCTTCATCAACTTCAAGCTCAACAAGCAAATTTTCTTACCCAAATTTCGCAAAAAAAAGAAGAAATTCAATACTTACTAAATTTTCAATTAGGAAATTCATCTGTTATGAATCAAATGATCAAATCTATCAAGTATAAAATTAATCCAATTATTGAAACCATTCTGAATGAGTTAGCGAATTCAAATGAAGAAAATGTAAGATTGACATGTAAAGCAGAAAATGCCACAAATCAATCCCTTCTTTATCTCAAAGCATTTTCCGAGATTTCTTCATACATATCAAAACTTCAATCAAACTACTCACAGTTGTGGTCAATTTCTGTGTCTCTTGCCAAACTCTTAATTTCGAGTGATAAAGATTATCAAATACTTAAATCCAAACTTAATGATTATTCTGGTCATATAAAATTATTAATCAACAGGATTCACAAACTTGAATGCGAGTTATTAACTGCCAATAAACGTGAAGAATGGATCCTCCAAGAAATTCAAGAACTTTTTACGTCGCCCAATCTTCTTATTAATGCCCAAAACTCGTTTAATTTACTTTGTGCTTCTATAAGCAAAGAGAACGAAGCCAAACTTTCTGAGTACGAATCACAAATTGCATCATTAAATCAGAAATATAAAGACTCCACAGAAGCGTCAATCAAATTACAAGCAGAGTGTGATGAAAAGATACGAATTCTTGAAGAAGAAAACAGCGCTCTTAAAGAAAAGAATTTATTATCTGATAAATCCAATGAAAAATTCAAAAATGAACTTCAAGAACTTCATACCTCATTAGAAATCTTACACGAGAAAGCCGATCGAGCTGAAATCTTAGACACTGCCATTGATAAGTTCTGTTCTAAATGTCCGTATATATATTTTGATGGTGTTAATCTTCAATATAAAGTTGGGACAACATTAACGCAAGAAAATGCACTTGAATCGGCATTAGAATCCATACGGAAAGAGAACAAAGAACTTCAACAAGAGATTCAAAAACTTAAAACTAACACGCAAAAAATTTCGGCGCATTATCAATCTGATATTGATGAACTTCGTAGTAATACATCCAAAGAAATACATTCGTTACGGAAAGCATTAGAAACATCACAAACTTCATGCGAAAATGCATTAGCTGAAACGCAACAATTAAATTTCGAAATCAAACAATTAAATTATGAAAAACAACGAGTTGAAAAACAATTAAAAAGTTTTCAAGAACAAAATCAAGAACTTAAACTTAAAAGTCAAGAAATTAAACAAAACCAAAAGAAAATTATTTCGAATTATCAAAAGAATCTTCCAACTTTAACAAGTATTTCATCTGAATCTGTATTATTTCCACAGATTAATATCCCTTCATTAGATAATGCTGATATTATATATAAAGAAGCAAACGAAACACTTACAAAAGATAATGAACAACTTAAAAAAGAAATCAAAAAATTAAAAAAGGAAATAATTGAATTAAAATCAAATAAAGAAGAAAAAACTGAAAAGATCGGAAATGTTATAAATGAGAATAAAATAGAAGAACTTGAAAATGAATTAAAAGTTTCTCAAGATAAAATAAATGAACTTCAACAAAAGATTGTCGGAATAGAAACAGATAAAGAGAAGTCACAAACAGAAATTAATGATTTAAATGAAAAAAATAATAAGTTGAAAAAAGCTTATCAAAGATATAAAAAAGATGTTAACTTACAAATAGATAGTTATAAAAATGAAATTCTTCAATTAAAATTACAAATTGAGGATTTGGCTTAGTGAGTTAGTTAGTTAGTTAGTTAGTTAGTTAGTTAGTTAGTTAGTTAGTTAGTTAGTTAGTTAGTTAGTTAGTTAGTTAGTTAGTTAGTTAGTTAGTTAGTTAGTTAGTTAGTTAGTTAGTTAGTTAGTTAGTTAGTTAGTTAGTTAGTTAGTTAGTTAGTTAGTTAGTTAGTTAGTTAGTTAGTTAGTTAGTTAGTTAGTTAGTTAGTTAGTTAGTTAGTTAGTTAGTTAGTTAGTTAGTTAGTTAGTTAGTTAGTTAGTTAGTTAGTTAGTTAGTTAGTTAGTTAGTTAGTTAGTTAGTTAGTTAGTTAGTTAGTTAGTTAGTTAGTTAGTTAGTTAGTTAGTTAGTTAGTTAGTTAGTTAGTTAGTTAGTTAGTTAGTTAGTTAATTAGTTAGTTAGTTAGTTAGTTAGTTAGTTAGTTAGTTAGTTAGTTAGTTAGTTAGTTAGTTAGTTAGTTAGTTAGTTAGTTAGTTAGTTAGTTAGTTAGTTAGTTAGTTAGTTAGTTAGTTAGTTAGTTAGTTAGTTAGTTAGTTAGTTAGTTAGTTAGTTAGTTAGTTAGTTAGTTAGTTAGTTATTGAGTTAGTTAGTTAGTTAGTTAGTTAGTTAGTTAGTTAGTTAGTTAGTTAGTTAGTTAGTTAGTTAGTTAGTTAGTTAGTTAGTTAGTTAGTTAGTTAGTTAGTTAGTTAGTTAGTTAGTTAGTTAGTTAGTTAGTTAGTTAGTTAGTTAGTTAGTTAGTTAAGAAATTGTTAATCATTTATTATAAAAAAAATTGGTTAAGCTAAAATGAATCATTTATCATGTGAGAATAAATTGTTTTATCGATTTTTATTGGTTTTCGCTTTCTTACGATAAAACAAGAATGCACTTCGAGTTGTTTGACTTTGCTCGGCAAACAAAAAGAATTAAAATATATTTATTGAGATATAAAATAATAAAAAAGTTATAAGATAAAAATATTGTGTAAATTAAAAATGAGTTTATTTTATACTTTCAAATGAAACATATGTTCCCCTAGAAGAAAAGATATATATTTATAAATATATATTAGAATCTAATAGTCATTACGAAAGTATAATAAATCCACATATCATGATTATTACCGTTGTGTTATTGTACCATCAATACAACAAAAAAATTAAAATATCTTTTGATAGACTAAATATATGTAAAAAATCATGATAAATAAAAACCCTCCCGAAAACTTGTCGACAAGAACGTATGATTCAACATGATAGACAGATTTTTGTATACCGATTTTATACATAACAGGGATATGTGAAAGATTTTTTTTTAAGATTTTCAATTTTATTGTTGTATAAAGTGCCTACCTACATGTATTCAAAAAAATATTCCATACATTTCAATAATCCAAAACCCCACACAACATTTAAAACAAAAAATTTTATTTTTAACTCAGAATTGAGTCAACTTCTTTACCTACTCTATTCACCAGATATTTCCCCCAGTAACTTCTATTTATTCGTTAAATTAAAAACAAATTTGGAGGGATGAAATTTTGAAAATGAAAGCCAATTATTTGTATACATAACCGAATATGTAGGGAATATTGATCATAATGAATTAATGGCTGTGATTGATGAATGGATAATTTGTCTTCAAGAAGTGATAAGTACAGGGGGTGAGTGCATATCAAAATAAAAAAGTTAATTTTTAATTAACTATTTTGCTGTGTTTCCGGGTCTTCATTATAAACCACTATATTCCCGCTGAAGTTGCTAAAACTTATTTATTTTTAATTATTCTAATTACAAATTTATATGATATGAAATCTTAAATGACCTCAAAATAGCAAATAAATTCTTCCTATAACACCATTCATGAATATACAATTTAGATAAATATATATACGGTATATTCTTTGATATAAACTATAAGATCTAATGATAGTGTTTGATCAGATGAATGTGGAACAAGGAATAAAACTTTAATTTTTTTCCTTTTGCATTCTGTTAAAAAAATTAAATCCTAATGTGAATGTAATCCATCCAAAATCAATCGTGCATTCCCCCCTCATAGTTCATTCATTTTCTTTTTTGTTGGACATGGGAAAAATATTCCATGTGTAAATTGAATGAAAATAAATTTTAAATGTGGTATTTTTTTACCACCAAAATTGACATAGACTGTATATCGGAAAAATATGAAATTTCGACAGCTATAAATATACAACCATATTTTTCATTTTATATTAAATTACTTTTATCAAATATGTCTAAGAACTCTCGGAAATAATGGTGGCAACTTTTTGAATCGAAAAAATTTAAAAAAATTCTTTCGTACACAATTCTCGATATCGTTTTTTGACATTTTTTATGTTTCAAATTTTAAATGAACAATTACTAGCTGAAGCTGACACAATATCATCAGCAAATGTTCAACTGGAACAAAAAATACATATAATGAAATACCTATTATTCCGTGTTTATTCAAAAATGGATGGCTTGATGAGAATTATAAATATCCATTTCCAAATTCTAATCTAAAATAGCTTTTTAGGACAATTTGATGATTGAATTTTAATGAAGATAAGGTTCAAAATAGAATATTCGAAACAGGCCTGTTTGAAAAATAATATTTTAAATTATCAAAATTACCAAATAAATTATCTTTTGATAATTGTTCAGTTATTCTAAGTTTAAAATTAATAAAACATTCAGTTATTTGCGAAATCATATGATCACCATGTGTAATTCTTAATCTAGTTTCTTGATATTGATTAAAGGGAGCATTTTGATCATGACAATCTTCAGTTCTTAAAATGAAGTAACGGGTACCATCATATTGAGCAATTAGATCTTGAAGACGATCAAAATAGTGCACTAACATTACCTTGATCATCTTGTTCATTTTTATTATATTTTATTATTATAATACATTTATAAAATGAAAAAAATATTTTCATTATTTTTTTAATGGAGTGGGGTTCTTGGAACAAAATTTGAAAAGTTTTAAATCTGTTTATTAAGTCCACTTTTTCACGTATTCCTATCGTCGTACAGCCAATTTCGGAGATAATAAAACATGAAAATATCAAAAAGATTTTTAGATTATCAATTGCTCAAAAGTCCTTCGTTAGATATTGACCTTTATCTCCCACATCCTTTGAAGAAATATTCTACTGAAGATGCAATTAAAATTTCCACTATTTTTGTTAGCAGTTATCCAAATGCACCCAAAATTGATCTTCCTAAAGAAGTTCTTGATTGGGTTCTTATGTGCTATGCGTATTCACTTCGTGTTGAAGATTATGATAAAAGATATTATCTTAAAGCATTTAACTATTATAAAAGTGCCATTCTCATGTTATTAGTTCCAGGCTCTAATGGATTTCAAGAAAACAAGAAAAAATATCTTGATATTTGTTTATGTCATTTATCTCAAATTTTCCTTAATGAAGCATTTCTCAAAGAATATAACCATGTTGTCACCCCAACGTTTCTTAAATCTTTTCAGAAGTTATCACCTATTTCATCAGATTTCATATTATCAATAACAAAATTCCTTATATGTGGATGTTATGACCTTTTAACAACAGATTTACAATGCGAAGGTAAAGACGAAGTTATTAAATGTTTTCAAGAGAACATATTAAAAATTTTTACAGAAAACAACTTCGATTCGAATCATGAATTTTTCTCACAAATTGATTCAAATATTGATAAACTTCTCAATTTCAGTTCTTTTCGGGACGATTGGATACAAAGTTTCAATGGTTTATACGAATCAAAAATTAACGATAAAGAATTTCCAGGTTGTAAAAAACTTGTTCTGAACTACTTCATAGAAAAAATAAATGGTTTTTCAAAATCCGAAAAAGACAAAGCATTTACTAATGTCATTTCATTATGGAAACAAAGTAATAAAGGTGAAACACGGGCATTTACCAAATGGAAAACTGAAGAAATTAAACGCGATTACTTAAGTTGGATTTCAACAGATATACCAAATGAAGGGAAATATCACCCGTTATTTGAATTAATTAAATATGGCGAAGAAGAAACTGATGGCAAACTTCAAGAAATAGCAAAAGAACACATTTCCTTACAATTATCTATAGGCTATGGCGAGGAGACTGATTTATTTTGGTATTTACCAGTTTATGCATATGACTTTTTAATGTCAAACCACGAAACATTATCCAAATTTGGAATTATCTCATTTTCAAAACGTTATTCAAAAATTGCCAAACCCAAAGACATTGAAATTAATTTACATTTATTATATTTAGCAAATTATGTTTGTAGTATTAAAAAAGATGATATTAATTATATTTCTAAAATCACCAAAATATTTAATCGATTATTAAATGATTTCCCAAATAATTTAGTGTTATTAGTTCCAACATTATTTTTCTTCTCATTTTGTCAACGAAATGATTTGTTTTGGTTTCATTTTAATCGTTTTATAAACTTTGAACCTGATGAAACATTATTTGTTAATAATTTTAATTTTGATGAAGAAAAATCGAAGAAGTTTTCGAATGAATTAACAAGTATTTTATTGTTATCAAGTTTATTAACTGATTTTCGTGATAAAGAATTTAATAATGGAATTAACATTGTATCAAACAAAGAGAATTTTTGGAATATAATAAATTCATTAAAATTAACATTTAATGATAAACTTCGTTTATTATTATCATTATATATATTTTCATTTAAAACAAATCGATTTATAAATTTAGAGTTACCAAAATTTTTAAAAGAGATAAATACAAATGAAAAGAATGAATCATTAAATCAATTAATACAAATGTGTAAATTGTCAGTTGTTACAGGCGGTAAAATCTTTAAATTTAATCCCAACTATTCAATCACTGAAAACACAAAAATGTATATAACAAAAAAAGATTTTATTATCTCTATTCATAATGATAATCAAATAATAATTCGACATGCTTTAGGTTTAACTTTATTTAACATCAAAGATATTACTAATTACTCAAATAACATATCAAATATTAATTTAGAGTTTAATAATTCAACAAAATTTAATCCTTTTGGCGAAGATTGTTTTAAAGGTAAAATCGATAATTTATATGAAAATTCGTTGGATGAAATGGAAAAAATGTTCGAAGCTGATAATATTAATAATGATTTCATCGAATATATTGAACCAGAACAAAAAATTCCCGTTTCTGTAGCTCATTCATTATTAATTAATACTGGTTTCATATCATTAAATTCCGAATCGTATATTGGGTATCCGATATCACCAAATAAGAAAAATAATATCGACGCACTTGATAGATTGGAATCGAAATCGATTTTGGACATATTTATATTCCAATTAGTCGAAAAAAGTAATAAAAAATGTGAAATTGCTTTCAAGGAATCAAACGAATTTAAGAATTTCATCGATAAAATTAACGTAAATATTCATTCAGATATATTCAATTATAAATTCCAATCAATTCTTTTCGAAAGACCTTTACGCGATTATAAAATTGATCAACAAAATTTGGGATTTATAATACTGTTTAATGAAACTGGAAGATTAGCGAACTTATATTCGGGCGATTTCGATTGTTATGGAGTAACAATAACTATAACCCCGTTCCAAAAAGATATTTATCTTTTGGAAATTTTGTTGAATGCAAATTCGGTTTTAAGTTGCGGACAATTAAGATTTTATTTGCACATATCGCAGGTGGGACAAGTGTTGGCAATGTTGTCCGTCCTTTTCATTACAAAATCGCCAAAAGAAGCAAATTATGATAAAATTAAAAAATTGACAGCTAAGTTCTCTCAAAGAAAAGCTATGATTCATGGAATATATGAAGGTACAACAAAAGAAAAAAGAGAAATAGCGCTGGAGTTGTTTCATCAATTCGAAATTTGACTTTAAAGTGATTGTTTCATATCACATTTCGTGTTTTCTATACTTTACTCAAAATAAAATCAAACGGTTATTTATGAATCTTTTTCTATAAATTGAATACTTTACATGAATAGTGGTACTATTTTTTAAAATTTTTTTATTACTTCTTTTATATATTTAATTCCCTTCCTTACTGACTTATTGTTTGATTTAATTATTGATTGTTATCATCCTTCTGTTTGGTAAGAAAATTTTTAATTACTTTAAATATTATTTATATTTTATTATTTAATATCAATTTTTATTTTTAATTTTTATTTCATCTTACATAGACTTTGATAACAACAACTAAATTTCTAACAAAGAATGATCAATCACTTATGGTAACGATAAGAAACTTGATTCTACCCACGGTAATGTTACAGACTGTCAAAAAAAGGTTCCTCAGTCTAAAATAAATATTTCATTTTTATGAATTTGACAGAAATTTTTTTCAAATTCAATCAATTTATCTAGACATACAATAAATTATTTTTAAGAAAACTATAATTAATTATAAAGTAATCATATATATATCATAAATATTAATTCGAAAATGATTTGATTGGCTATTTATTAAGATAACTCTATTTTCGTATTTTTATTTACAATAATCTCTGTTTATCCAGCCAAACTCTTTCTGGGTGAATAGTGATTCATTATCACTTAAATCTGAGTTGTTATTTATATCTTCATGGTAATCCTTGCGAATAATTGCAATATTCGGAATAACTGATGCCTGAATCTCCAAACCAGCACGATAGAAAGCGTTTATATTATTTGAAGATATCGTAGCTTTCTACATGCTATAAATATTTCTGTGAATTACGTCAGTTTGGCTTCCTTTTTAATATGCTGATCTGCAAAATGCCTTTTCTTAATTAAACACGCCAAAAGTAACCAAGTCTTAAGGCTGGAATACATTTGTTGTATGTGGATAAAATGTAATTGCTCTAATATTGTATGAACCTAACGTTTGCAGTATTTCTTGACTCATATGGGAAGAACAATTATCCATTGAAATAATTGCATGAGAATCAGCTAATTTCATTGCATTTATAGTATTTTATTTGTATGAGATTATTGAATTTTTCAAATACTCATATAATATATTTGTAGTGACATAACTTTTTTCCTGATATGAATAGACAAAATCCTGATTTTCTCTATATCCTGAATTAAGTAGTTCTTCATCAAGAGTTTTTTAATTTGATATAATATGAGGAGGAAGAGCATCACCTGCCATAGAAATCGCTGCACAAATTGAAATTTTTTTATTTGCTCTTTTGATCGAAAACTGAACTGTTCTTCCATCGGATTCAATCGAAGCTATTACTCTTTTTGTTTTTCTGACTGCAAAATAGTCTGATGAAGCTTCATCAATATTAATTATAAGCTCTGTGAGCGTATTCTGAACAAAATTAATCAAATTTTCGATATGGACTTTTGCTGTCATTTTGGAAACTGTAAGCCTCTCTTCTTCTTGTGGGTATGCTGTGCATGTAGTGATTTAATCACTATGCTTATTAATAAAATTTATGTACCATGATCTTGAAACGACAACATTGAATTTTTCTTGAATTTCGCACCTAAGTTGTTTAGGTGTTAATGCTTCATGGTTAGCTGCATTGCTAATAATTTAATTTAATACCTCATTCTCTTGTTCCTTGGTTAATATCGGAGGTCTTCCTGGTACTTTTTTGTTTTTGAAATTTCTGATATGTTTCGATAAATTCGATTGATCAACCAAATTATATTGTGCAACACGTCGTATTAAAATATTTATATCTAAATCTTCACGTAGAATTGAAAATAATTCAATTGCTTGCTCAATTCGAGATTGATAATCTTTAAGCTTAAGTCTTCGAATCACATATCTAGATGTAACAACTGAAAGTACTTATGAAATATTTTTAAATAATGTTTCGTCATCTCGCGGAAGAGCACTGTAACTTGTTTTCATTAAGCTTTAAATATTAATTTTTCTAAATAACGGCTTCCTTAGTAATTTGACCGATTTTGATAAAATTAAAATATCATACAATACATATGAATTATATATTAAATTTAATATTACAAACTTCATTATTAATCGAAACATATGAACTACATCAAAGTGATGAAATAATTGTTGCAAATTCTATTGAAGAACTTTCTGAAAAATTACAAAATTTCGAATTTTATCAATTCTTTTATCAAAGAATTTCATATGAGAATTAAAGCCTAAATCAATCTTTGAATTAATGGAAGAATTTCAACTTTATATTTATACATTAACACGTATGCCAATTAATTATGCACCACAAAAGGAAGAAAACATTGAAAACAAAGCTAATCATCTTAAAGAACAAATCATGAAATCATTTAAAGAGAAGATCATAATGTATAAAGGCAATGAAAATGATAAAAAATAATAACGAAATTGAACAAGAAGAAGATGAATGTATAGTTTGTCATGAAAATTCAGATCAACCATTATATTCTCCATTATTTTTATTATGATTCATTCTTACCATTGATAGTTCAATCACAAAATCATAAAGATGCATTTATCTATATTTCTAAATCATTTTTGTATATGTACACATACAATGCATAAGAATTATTTTTGTCTCACGAACTAAACGATGTTCAATTGATCGATGTAATCGTAATAGTTTATTGCCTAAAATCCCATTTGCATATGATAAAAACAATGAACAAATTCAACATATAATAATATATATAAAAGATTTTATCAAAGAAATATTTCATGATAATTTCGAAGAAGCAGTTATATAATTATCATCGGAAATTATATTATTAGAAAATCGATTTTCTAATTTTTTTAAAATATAGTTTCCAAGTCTTTTTTATATAATATAACAAGGAATGATAGTTATTGATTATGAAATATCAAAGAATTATCCATTTCAACAATATTTAAAGTTTTGTCTACAACAAAAAATAAGAAATATTCAAAAGATTTAAAAATTGAGCTTGAAAATTGTTACTAATATATGTTAATATTTTTATTTTATATAAAGACATAATATATTTGAAAGAATATTGGAATTTATGCTAATCATAACAAGCAATCTATTAATCATCCAGACTCTGAAATTTCAGAATCTTTAAGAAAATTACCAAAGCAAAAATTGATATATTCAACATTTAATGTTTAACAAGTTTTTGACAAATAAATTCAAATTATTTTTTCATAAATTATTTCGAAATCAATTTTTAATCACAGAATTGAAATAAAAAAAATTTATTAGGTCTGAAGATATTTTTACCTTTTTAAATGATTTATCACTTGTTGCGCTGCTTCACCATGACCTAATATATTGCGTAGCATTTTTTACTTCTTTTAATAACTTAAGGTTATATATTATTCTGTATCCGATTGCTATTACGTCGTGAATATTTCTTCTATTTATGTATAGGTTGAATTTCCTCGAGCAGTGCTGGCGGTATTGCCTTGCTGCATGCACAAATGCCATAATGAGTTCTTCGTCGATGTTATATTTCCCAATTAACAAGACACTCGCAGCAAAATTATTGAACTCGATCAGTTGCAATCTTTCTATATTCGTATCATTTGCTGCATAAAACATCTTCGCATAAGCTCTGTGACAATTACATAACGAAGTATACAAATGATTTGCATATTTTACATCTTCATCATTTTCGATGTTTAAACATTTCGATATATCTCTAAATGTAATTAAAATTTGTTCCAATTGTTTGCAATGTTGTTGTTGCTGAACATTACTTACGTCGAACATTGTCGCAATTGTTTGTATAACAAATGGTTGAACATCTCTTTTGTCAGAACTGTTCATCACTATGTTAAACAATGTAACAAACATTACGTCAAAGATTTGCATCATTTGCACATTACAATTTATGAATAATTGTTCTATTAAAATGGCACTTGCGTAAATTACTTTGTCGTTTTGTGCCATTAAGCATTGTTGTGTCAATGTTAAACAATAATTTATTTGTTCGTCAGTAAGATACTGCGGCAAACATTTGACTAATGCTGCGAAGCTGTATGACAATGTACCCAACTTTGCTGCTCTTTAATCAAATTTATTATTGTTTGCGAACATTTCTCAAATACTATTTCGGGTTCTACTTTATAAATGGACTGTAACGCAGTAGTTGCACGCATATGCGGAAGCTTATCACCGGGATCTTCAATTGAAACATCGTTAGGATCAATTGATTGTAAAATGTTAATGAAGATTTCGAAGTAATTTTCAATGACTGTTCGTGATAAATGTAAAAGATCGCATTTAAATGTCGGCCGATTTTGATACGCATATTCGAACTGCGCAAGGTCTTGCCAAAAACGTGATTGACACGCATTGATGCTCAGGGATTGCTCATGGCCATTCCTCTTAATACGCAATTGCTTATAATGCCCATAAAACTTGGCGAAAGTGGATAATATTTCTTAATGAGAAGAAGCATAATGTTATGAAGTGTTTCAAAGAGTTTTATGTTTGGTGTGAAAAAGTGACGATTGAATGCTTTGAAGAATTATCGAAATTTTTACTTCGGCATTGTCATCAATTATCTTGTCCGAAAGATGAAGAATGGTAAAATATATGGCATCACATGCAGATTCACGAACTTCAGAAATTTGATCTGGAATACTCAATATTTTGAAAGAGGCATCAAAAATGTTGGCATAGATTGGAATGTGCGCATCTGTTTTAAGCTCACTTTCAAAGTTGGGTAAATTGAGAATGTTAGAATAAATATTGAAAAAAGAAGTGAGAATACTGGAATTGGATGTGGAAAGACTACTGAAAATTTCTTGAATACCATCAACCCATTGACCTCCTTCAATTCCAAATATATAAGAATAAATTTGGCACGAAACATTTCGAATAACAGTGTCGTTTTCACCAATTGTGGTGGTAATTAACCTTTTGAGGTTAGGAATAAACCCATTAAGAGACCATCGATATTCTTTACAAGAAGAATATTTCGCGCTCTGGCGTTGCGGGATTTAATAAATATGATATAATTTTTGCTGAATAACGTCTAGTTTCATTCGGGTTGCTAGGATTTGCAAGTAAAAAACAAAATTTTTGGATATCATTTGGATGGTTAATAAGTATATCATTACTTATTGAATTTACTTGATCATAAGCTTCTCTATCAATAAGATTTGCAAGCACATATAAAATTTTACTGAAATTTTGTGCTTCATTCGAATCATGATTTGGAATAAGTTCTTCATATCCCAAAGTTTCATTAGTACCTTGTAAAGCATTAAGGTTAGAGTACATTTTGTTACACATCGATCGCAAAATCAAATCACCAATGGAATGATTGAAGCATTAAACGGTCTGGCCATTCAAATAATTATGTATCAGTCATGCAAAAGCTCCAGCTGAATATGATAAATAAACTACAGAAATGATTTATGTAAACTATTTAAAATTGAATGTGAGGAGCAGATATTTGAATGGGAATTTTGTACAAGCAAACATCGCAAAATGTTTGGCGCGGTAAAATGATATTTACACTAAAATCGAAATCAATTTTTTACATTAAAAACACATTCATGCACAAGGCTGTGGTACAAGAAAGCTCTTCTTCATATAACTCATTATGTCATCGAGGAGAACCACTCCAAGAGAAGGGTCCTCTTTCGCATCCAACACCAGTAGGGAGTTCGGCTGATCATTTTCTGCGTCTTTTTTGTCATAACATCCAAATTTGATTCGAACATCTGTACTTTCTTCTTCTTTTCTCTGTACTATGACGGGCGTCTTTGATATTGGCGAAGACACGCAGCATCTTTGTTTCATCAGATACTGATGCATCTTTTGGTATAATGTGAATGCTGATACCGGAAATGCTTGACATTGATATGTACTTTCCTGTGTTCTCGCTGGCATTGTGCTTGTTGACACATTTACTTTGTACGGATCATTAAGAGCATTCAAATTATACTTTTCATATTTCTTCTGATATAATGAATAAAAAAGTTTTTCCCTATTTGGTAATGGTGAACGTAGCTGTGCTAAGAATGAATCGAATGGTACACCGAGGACTTGGCTGAGCTTAGACATAAGGATTGTTGCTTCAGGTGCTTCGAGATTTGGTTCCACTACAGCTGAAAGAGGCTCCTTCTTCCTTCTCTGGGAGGAACGGAGAGCTGCGAACCCACGGGCTTCAGTAGCTGAAGGTCGATCGGCGGGATTTATTGATAAAAGTTTTGAGATGAGTGGTACAAAGATTGGAGGTATAGAAGAATAATCAACTTGGTGTGCTGAGAAATCATAATCCTTGCAAACTTTGAGGTATGGAAGACGTCGTGCAAATAAAGCATATAAAACTACTCCAACACTCCACATATCGGCTTTAAAACCATCAAACTCAGGAGTGCTGATAGCTTCTGGGGCTGAGTATTCAAAAGATCCGCGATTTCCATGAACTTTTCCATCAAAAGTTATTGATGCTAAACCAAAATCGCAAAGCTTTGGCCCTGTTGATCTTGACATTAGAATGTTCTCTAGTTTGATATCTCGGTGACATATTCCATATGAATGAAGATATTCAACAGCTGAAAGAATTTGATCAGCAATACGAATTGCAACATTATGTTCTATTGGTGACTTCCTTAGTAAACGACATAAGTCTCCTTGATCAGCAAATCGCATAAACTGGAAAAATTGTGAGTGTGAATCTGCAATTTCGATAACTTCAATAATAGCTGGATGATCGAGTATTGGTGCTAAAATTGTTTCATTAAATAAAAGATGTTTGCCATGTTTTGAATTTTGAAGCTTAACTTTTGAAATGATTTTGACCGCAAAAGGATTATTTGACCTCTTATGAAAAGCCACTCGAATCTGAGCAAAAGATCCACTTCCGATTCTATCCCCTATATAGTAATCATGCACTTGAAGCTTGGTTTGCTTAAGACTCGATATCATTTTAGGTTTAACTTGCATTCAAAAATAATGCTCAGAAAAAGTAATCATATTGAATTTAAAGAAAAGTATTTTGAATGTTTAATTTGATTATTATATTGAATTTTTTTGGGAGCAAATTCCCACAACAAGCTTCAAGATCGAACCTAATTTTCGTAATCTTAATAATAAAAAGCATTTTATACACTTTCTTCTCGAAGCACAACTCAATCCACAAGAATATAGTCAACAAATTTCATTAAAAATAATACAATCATAATAACAAATTTATAAATTTTAATCTTTTTAAACTTATAACGAAAATTTAAAATAGTATAGAATAAAGACATAACGTTTTACCATACGAATATCAAAAACATCGTGTTTTTGTGATTCTTCTGCAGAATGGTTTTCAATTTATAATCCAAGTAACAAACCCTTCTTTATATTAGTCACTAAATTTGTATAAAAATTATTGGATTTGATTTACTTACTATTTAAATTATCTTAAATTATGTCTCACTGCAACTTTTTATTTATATTTTATATTATAAAATGGAAATCTTTTCGAAATCATAGAATGATGGATATGTAGAAATTGTCTGCAATTAACCTAAAAACAAAATCTTGATATGAAAATGTTTTCGTTGTCATAAAATCTTTAAATTTTAATCTCTCAAATTTTCTGATAACTCATTTCAATTTTTTGATTGCTTATCTAGGTTTTCAATAAAACCGCTTTGTGGGGTTTAACGCTGTTTAATAAACCACACAATTAAAGATTTTCCTTTTTTTGAACTTCTACGATCTTTCTAAAATTGTTTTCACAATTTACAATAAACATACTTCTAAACTGTAATTATTGATATAGTAATTGTAAATTTTGGTTGAAATTTCAACAAATTCTAGTTTTTGCATTAAAATTATAAGAAAATTCGATAGTGAGTTTAGGCACAGCTTAAGGCTAGCCAATTTTGATTGCTGTATTTTGAGTTATAGATCTGATCAATTTTCCACATTTTTCATAAATTTTCAAAAATCCTTTGGAATATTAAATCCTTTCAAGTGCTTAAAGTAAGATTTTAAAAATCATCTTGGCTTTTATTCAATGTTTTGAGAAAAAGCGCTTTTCATACTCAAATCTTCTTGATTTAATTTAAAGAATATTAATACATTTTATATATTCTTTACACGTGTTGGCTACTTTAATTATAATAATTTTTGTTTTTTTAGTTTATATATATTAAATTTAATATTAAATTACCTAAAATATTTCTAAATTAGGTGAAGTTTTCTACGTCAAACGAACTTAGTCAATGAAAGCAATTGCTTTGGCCAAAAAAAAGTGACCAAATTTCAGGCACCCCGGAAAATTAACGTTCTCATGCAAACTAAATTTCTAAATTTGCAAAAAAAAGTTAAAAATACAAATAATAATACAAAGACTAAAATTTGCTCCAATATGGAATACCAACTTTCACTAATATGACCAATTATTGTATAAACATTTTTCATATTTTCTGGGTAAATTTTTTTTTTCTTTTTTACGTTCTTAATGGTATTTTCTTAAGGTAGATTTAATATTTCATTTTAACTACGTTCATGATTTTCATTTGTTTATAAATAAAATAGAGTTATTGAAATTGGGAATAAAAATTTTGAAATATATCAAGACAGAAATTATTTCAATTTTTAAGTATATTAATACTGTTAATAAGATTAAGAATGTCATTGCTAACTGATTGTACTGATTATGACATATGACTTATTTGTATTTTTGTTCGCATTAATTCATTTTTTATATTATTGGTTTTTTTTTCTTGATTTTAAATGAACACCTTGATGTCTTCCTTTAGCTTCTTATTTTTATTTTTCATAGTTTCATTTTTAACTTTTAATATTCTGATTATGATTGTGAATACCATTTCCACATGAATTTCGACATATATATTCATTGACTGTGTTTTCTGAGATTCCTTCATATCTTATATTATATTTTTTGAGTTCTCTACAGAGTCTTTCTATTATTTTTATAAATTATTATTCGTTTTAGTTTCGAAATCAACAAAATTTTATTAATGATTAACAGTTTCATGCTTGTAATCAACGAAAAAGTCATATGCTGTTCTGCAATCGGATTTTTTATTAGGACTATTGCTGTGCCACGCACTATGACATGTCATAGTATTAAAGAAGTGAAATCATGATCGGCAATTTGAATCAAAATATCCCGCCATTCATATATTATCATGTTGCACTTGTTGTTATTATACTTACATTTTATTGATGAAGATGCTTATATTCTATTGATTACTTTTATTATTTATTCAACTCATTCTTAATTTCATTATTTATGCCTTACAACACTTACTTTGTCACACGTCTAATATTTTTATTCATTTATAAATTCTATCATTCTTTATTTCCTTCTCATTTTAGAATCAAAGTTGTAAAATTGATTTTTTTACTTACTATGAATCATCATCATTTTTTTAATTTTTAAATATTCTATCAATTTTTTAATATATCTGGTGGCTGGATTTTATTATATAATTTCATAATCATTTGGTCTGCTACGCCAAATTTTCCACTTAACTCTACATCAAATGTTATGCCCATGGTGGATGGTGAATTATACAGACTGCATTTTCTATGTTTTTTGTCACCTGATGGATTTTTATATCGAAATATCTAATAATTAATAATTGTGCAATTTTCAGTCGAATCTTTTTATCGATGAATCTTACGAACTTGAATATTATCTTTTTCTTCTCTTTCTTATTGTTTTAGTTTTTATGTCCTTTCTTTCTTGGTTCTGCCATAATTATACCATTTTCTACATTAATTGGTAATAAATTTACCGATATCAATTCAGATAAATTATTGATAATTTTATCATACATTCCATCACTAGCTATAGATCCAATTTTTGCTAATAGTTTAGATAAAACTAATGTCTTCATGTATCTTTTTTGTGAATCAAATGATATTAAATTTATGTGAAATTTCATTAGCTATAGAATTATTTATTGGTATATGTACTGTATTAACTAATAATTCAAGAGATTCTTCATTAATATCGAAATTCATTTTGATATTATCATCATTAATAATAATCCAATGTATTATAAATTAAGTTTACAGGATATGTTTTAAGCTTTTCGTTAAGTAAAATATCAATAATATATAGACACAGATACCCATATTGCGTATCTTAATTACATGTACAATTCACATATTGAAATCAACAATATTTATATCTTCCATATTTTTACAATGCTTAACAATTTCTATATTGTTATTCGCTTTTACAATTTGAAAATTTTATAGATTTTTGAATATTCTTATATATTTTTAATATACAAGTTTTCGAAACCTTATTTTAGATTTATATTTAGAGGAAATTAACAGGATTTTGTTTTTTGGGATCATTATATAAATTATTTCTATATGCTTTTTTATGAGCATTATCAAATTGTTTTCTGAATTCCAATAATGTCAATTTTCTTCCATTAGATATATTTTGATTAATTTATTTATTGATTCTGCGACGCTAGACGATTATATCTAGCAGTAAATTTAATCTTTTAAATATGCTTTTGCAAATGATTCTTTTTCTTCATATAATTTCCTACGATATGATACAAATGTCGAATCTTTTAATGAGAATAATGAATTGAAAGCTTTATCAACTGTTTCCTCATTTCTTGAACACCATATTGTATAAAAATTATGCAAAGCAAGATAAAAATTTTTATATTTTTTTTTAATTCTGATATTTTTAGTTCTATATAAAAGTTTTTAATTTTATGCAATGCACATAGAATATGTTTCGGTTGATGCTTTTACTTTCATATAATCGATTTATATGCTTGATCCTCATCAATAATTATTGTTTTATTTAAATTTCTATACGATTCAAAAGAAAAAATATATTGGCACAAAAAACTTATTACTTCTTCGGTTTCATTAGCTACAAAAAATAAACCAATCGGAAAACAAGCCGACTATCATTAATAACACTAACTGGTATTGATAGCCAACCATCAATCAATTCTAATTCTGTGCTATCGAAAAATATAACTTCACCATATTTAAAGAAATTAGCTTTTTTGGGAAAAATATACTTAATCACCAGTGGGGACCGTCGCTCGGAAAAGTGAAAAATAATTGTTCTACTCCACTTCGTTACGTATATACTTGGGGATGCTTCTGGTATTTATGATGCTTCGATAATTCCTTAAAATTTCAGTATATATCCATAACATATAAATATTAGTATTTATCCATTGTCATGTATATTAAAATGAATTCATATGTTATGTGTGTTAAAATTTATTCATTCCATAAATTCATAATACTGACTTTATTCATATGTTATTATTTATTTATTATAACTTTACAAACTTTTCCTTCCTGCAGATATTGAGCCATTCAAAATTTTTAATTCTCATCAAGCCACTTTTTGAAATGAAAAAATTAAAAAAATTAATTTCGTTCACAATTTTCAATTCAATTTAAAAATCGCAAAAATTTTATTGTTTATATAGAAAGTGCCTCTGAAATTTCCATACCAGCTCTGTTCATGTCTACTGAAACATATCGAGTATATGCAGAACTTTTCCACCTTCCATGGGCTTTTATGATACAATCATTAACATTTTTTAGTGAGGCATAATATGCTGCTCCTCTACGAAAACAATGAAATCCATAATTTTGATATTCTTCAACTCCAGTAGTCCTAAGTGCATAAAGAAGATGAGCTCTGAGTGTGGATTGAGTTCGAGATTCTATGTGATCATTACTAGAAATTAAGTTCAAATAATTTATAAATCGGAATGGGCTATAATCTGTCTTATTATAATAAATATATGTAAACGTACCATTCCCGAACTGATCTGTTGTAGAAGTCTGTATGTTTAGTTTTATTAAGTTTTCGCCTTCGATTACAATATCGCTTTTTTTAAGGTTTAGCGCTTCACTTATTCTGAGCAATGCTGCAAACATTAACGATATCAAGAATATAAACTTCAAATTATCAATATTTGTTGGTGGAAATTTTTCAATTATTTTCGAAAACCATTTTGGATCAAACGGTAACTTTGCATTCGGACAAAAACCTGAATATAGTGACCTCCTTATTCCACTCTTAAATATTTTGAATTTTATTAAATGTGTTAATATTTCCAAGTCATTTTGTTGAAAATAATGTGTAAAACTATTAATGTAAGCTAGTAACGTACAACATTTCATATTCTGATTCTTTTTAAATATAATGAATGCAACCATTTTGTCATGAGTAATAGGAAATGGTTCTTCGTGTATTAGATTTATCATCACTTTGGCATAAGCATGAATCAGCCTATCATATGTACTTTTCGTTCCTGCTGAAACATTTGCGGCTGATATTGTATCAGCTTCAGCAAGTAATTGCTCCATCAATGACATTTTAAATATGATTCATAAAAAAAAAACTTAAAAACAATATTAAAAATTGTGAGCGAAATTACTTTTTTTAATTTTTTCATTTCAAAAAGTGTCGATGAGAATTACACATAATAAAGGCAACTTTTTAAGACGATGACCAAAGTTCATCGTCTTAAAAAGTTGCCTTTATCATTTGTGAATTAACAATTATTTATTACTCAAAAAGTCATTCTGCATTAAACAAACCACAAAAACCATGGTCAGCTTAGGCTCTAACCTCTTTTTCATTTTTTGATCACTTTTTGATAAGAGGTCATCGAATTCATATATCTTAGCAATTATTTCTAATTTTTGAGCCCTTCCACTTTTTCTACATTCTTTTCTCACTCTTTGAACACAATTGTGATGGAATCGTGGAAATGGAATAGAACATTTAAATTCCAACTTTTTGAATACTATGACACAGTATCATAGGTTTTTTTTTTTTTTTTTTTTTTTTTTTTTTTTAGATAATATATTCCCTTGTTCGATCAAGTTTTGTACAAAACGACAAGAGAATTGTCTATTTTTGATTCAAATTCCCCAAAAGATCCATACTTGTTTTAAACACCGTCCAACATTAATTTTCTTCAGCGAATTAAGTTACATCTATTTGAACAATTTCATCAGGATCATTTATAATAGGACATTATAAAGGCAAAACATATGCATCACAAGCATTTAGAAATAAAGTAAATTAATAAGTCACTGTGTTTCTGTTCACTCCTACTTCTCTGGCAGTATCCTTCCAATTTTGATACCCCCATCAATTTAATAAATGAAAAATTTTGAAAGTGGTATATTTGCTGAATGAAAAATACTTCTATATAGAATACTTTTTGATTTATGGCATTTTGGGCATATCTATTTTAAAATCTTTTGAAGAACTCTGAGTACATTTTCATATTTTATTTGCAGTCTTCATATATTATTTGAATGTAGATAATACCCTTTTATATGAGGTAGTACTGCTAATGCAAGAAATGTCGATGGGAAATGCGCAATTATAACATCTGTCTTGCATTAGCAATATTATTGAAATTCAAAATTATCAAAAATAGTAAATCATCCATTTTTTAGCATTACTTGAATCCAAAATCAAATCACTAATACCAACAGAAATAGAGTATGTGTTTTCTATCATAAAATAAAAAAAATTGACTTTAGTCATGAGTACCCATTGTTACATTATATTCGGAATTACGATAGAAAATTTGAAAACTCTTAACATAAAATTTACAACAGATATTTATATGATCGATATTGTTATGAAAATTGGAACCATTATATTGTGAAATGAGTTTTGTATCAAATATTAATTAATAAACAATTTTCAAATTTTAATTTATTTATGTAATTATATTTTATTTCGATATAATTTGTATTGATTATGGCGCCGTTTTTTTGCATTATTATGAAAGATATTCCACCTTTCCCAATTATTGGAATCGAATAAGCAAACTGTAAAGAATTAAGTGAAGATTGGTTTCTATTGTAAATTTTTTATTTCCTTTCTGAAGGTTTCGTACTTTTGCTTTTTGTGCTTTCGTTTTTGGCGACATCAAAAAATGTTAACGGTTATGGTTGCCACTTTTTGAATTGAGCAAAAATGAAGATTGGAAAAAATTCATATGTAGTCCCTGGTTTCGAAATATTTTTACAATGTGATTGACTTTTCGAATTCAAAGTTCACAATTTTCAATTCTCTCAGATTGAATGCCTCTCAATTTTGATATCAAAACGATAAAGTCTGAATTTATGGTTTTATTTATTGATTTAACGGTCATCCGAAGAATAAGTCGAAAAAAATTAATTTTATTTATTTTTTATAATTATATACAATATATTTTTTCTGAATTATCATATGAATAAAATCTGTAAATACTTCATATTTACTAAGATATTCATATTTTAAAAACTTAATTTTGAATTGATATCTGGCCGGACTAATGCAATTGCTTTTGTTATCCATCCCGGCACGAAATGCGTATACTCAGTGTCGAATATAAGTATCACTCCTCTACCTTCCATGTTTCTTCGTGACACCATTCTGGATCCCATTTTCACTTAGCGAAATTTCATCAGCTTCGGTAAGGAGTTGTTGGAACACTTTAGTGACTAAAGCTTCCGCTAGAATTGTACCTCCCCAAAGCTAATTTTTGAGCTTCATTCACAAGTGATGGAAATATTTTCATAATAAAATTTTTAGTGCGCCCACATATATATTTCTGATGATTTTTATTCATATTACATTTCTTTTCAGTCATAACCTTCGTTCAGTGCCCAATCTTTGTTGCTTCTAAACAGCCCCAAAAACGCGTGGTACATCACTCCCATTGCAGAAATGTTTCGGTCGCTTGTTTGCACGAACACAGACACGTTTGACACCCATTCGTTTTTGGTGAAGTGCATGAACTCATCTCTGCACATCGCGATGTGATGCTGAAGAGATTGCGTTCCTCCTTGGAACACGGAGTAAGTGATAAAAACGCTTTTACACGTGAAGCTGATTGCGCACATTCTTGCAAAACGCATCAAAAACTTGAAATGCGTTGAAAGTGCTTTCTGCGCAATTGGATTAGATGAGTCATTTTCGATCTCCCTAAGCGGGTTAATTTGTTTCCCGGGCTCAGGCTGCACTTGAGCAACTTTCATTTCGTATTCGTAACAATTAGATAATCCACGAGCACTGCATATGTCTTCCCATTCAACGTCAGTACCCTTTTTACTGGCTATAAAATTGATCAGAGAGAGTTCGTCTTTGTATCCAGGCTCATCAGGACCACAAAGTTGAACAATTGAATGGCCCCATTCAGATGCAATTACTCGATATGAATCAGGGGAATCAATAGGGACAATAAAGGCTGACCCAAGCCCAAATGCAACTTGAATGACAGTGGCAGTTTCGCTGGAAAAATATAATGGATATAAAGTTGGCATAACATCCATGGCTGGAGGCTTCCAAAGCGAGACAAAATCATCTTCAAGACCATAAAATTCATCTGTGGAAATAAGACCGTGACCAAGAGATTGAATTTCATTTATGAAATTGACTTGGCCATTAGCAAGTGCAAGACCATTAAAGTCACTCCTCTTAAAATGGTTGTCTCCAGTGGCCCACCAATTAGGAATTTCTACAGAATCTTTGGTTATTGGACCTGGAAATGAAAATGTTGTAGCAAGAATAACAATGTTCTTTTGAGTAAGTAATTTGTCAAATTCTTTGACGTGGTTAAGAATTTCTTCCTTAGTAAATGAGCCTTTTTCTGTTTGAACATAAGATATGGATACATCTTGATGTGCTGGATGAATACAAAAAGAAATTCCGTTTTTGCTAACGTGTACACCAAGAGAAGAGGTTTCAAATTCTTCACTTTGGAGAATATCTTGTGAATTATTTTTTTGCTCAAAAATCATATTGTCACTTTCTAAAACCGTTGATAATGAACGATCAAAATCAACTCAAAAAACAGGTAATGTCAAAATATGATAGACAGAAATTGAATGTACGATAGGATAATCCAAATCCAAAAAGTGAAACAAATATTACGTCATCCAATATACCAAAAAATCAGATAAAGATATTCTAAAAATATACATAATTACACTGATATGTAAATAATTGTTAATACATCTTCATCCGGAAGAAACATTAGGGATATTGAGAACCTTTGTTGTAAAAATTACAACAAGAATAATCGAGAAAATTAATTGACGGATTAATATGATGGATGATCAAACTAATCAAATTCTCATGAACTATTAGCGTCATTTATAAACATGCACAACAAAAATTTCTTGATCACAATAATATAACAAATCGCGTAAGAGGATTCTAAAAATGGCACCAGTGCTTCACAATTTCGGATATAAAATAAGTTGGCGTGTTCAAATGCATTAAACCAGAAGACCTGAAATAAAACAATATAGTGATAACGATATAAAATTATTAATAATGAAATTAGAAAGTGGAAAAACAGGAGTAACACAATATTAACTGATGTAACAGGAGAGTTTTTAGTTCGTCATGTTTATCACAACCTTATTTAAAAAAGAATTGTTTATCGTGAAAAATTGAATGACGATAGATTTTTTATCAATTTATCATATGCCCTTAATTTTTTATTATTATTATTATTATTATTATTATTATTATTATTATTATTATTATTATTATTATTATTATTATTATTATTATTATTATTATTATTATTATTATTATTATTATTATTATTATTATTATTATTATTATTATTATTATTATTATTATTATTATTATTATTATTATTATTATTATTATATTTTTTATTTTTTATTTTTGAACGGGAACGCCATTCAAATCGCAAAAAAACCATAATTCTATGACAATGTTTAATAATTATTAAACCCTTTTTTATGAAACACATAGTACCACATGACAATGAATCATTTTTTGATCGTTTAATATTTAGAGAAATTCCATCTTCTTCAATTTTAATGTCATTAAACTCAAGATTTGATAATTCATAAAATCTTAGAAAACCAAAAAATGGAAGAGAAATTGCAGTAAAAAATTCTACATCTGAATATAAATTCTGATGCATAATTTTAGAAATTTTAATCATATTTTCTTTTGTAATTGTTTTTTTTGCTTTTTTATGGGAAACTCCAAGTTTTCTTTGAATTGATTTAATGTAATTCTGGAATTCAAGTGATTTCGTCTCATCATTTTGTTTTTGTGAATTGTAGTAATAAGAAAAACTAGAAATAAATAATTTAAATGTGCTATATTGTATCGGTGGTTGACAAACATTTAATTTGAAGTGTAAAAATCCTCTAATTTTTGCTTCTGTTAGAGGAAATGGTGGAGGAGCTCCTTGTATTTCTTCCATTGTTTATTCATAACTATTTAAATATAATTTATGTGCTAACAGATGAAGGATTAATAGCGAATGCTTCCGTCTCTTTTGTTGCCTTAACGAAGTCTTCAAAGTTCATTTTGTGACCGACCACGGTCACATCATTTTGAATGGGGTTTTACGGTTGTCCAAAAATTTTTAAACATTGTCTTTAAATGGAAGTTTTTGTCAACAACCGTCGCTTCGCGACGGTTGACCGAAAACTTCTAATTTTTCGCACAATCGCTTAAATCTACCAACTTTTTGATGAAGACACTTTATATCAACTTTTCGATATAATTTTAATAATTTTCTGATAAATTTCGCCATTTCGGATGACACACCAAGATGAAGGCAATACATGAATTGTTTGAACCCAAACATTTTTAAAAAATCCACATGTTTCATCCAGCAAAGAAATATAAAATTAAGAATTTAATACATTTACTGGACATCGTGGTGCTGTATGGCTATCAGATCCACATATGCTGCACCTATATTGTCTTCGTTTTCTTGGAACCCCAGGATGATCTATATTATTTCGTGAATGTGTTTTGGCTGGACCTGAAATAAGCAAATTTGGCGGTGGCAGAATGTATTTATCTTCACCTGAAATATGTTCTATTGTTTGTAGTGTATCTAAGGTTTTGTTAAGTATATCACGAATTTCTAGAGATCTTTTTGCGAAAGTGAAATATCTTTCGAACTTATTAATGCATGAAGCATATGCTTTAACCAATCATTATTCGCATTTCGATTTCTAGCAATCGTTGTATAGAGTTCATTAAATTTTGGATAAATGGAACTCCTTCATCTAGTAGGTATATCATCTAATGTAATCAACGGATTAGTTTCAACATTCATTCGGGCTAACAATAAGTGTTTGCATGGAAGGTTAAATAATAAATGATTTCGACAACATGATTCACTGAACTCTTTGTTAAGAACGCCAATATTAATAAGGTCCATGTATTCCGATAATAATAACGTTATAGCAAATGTTCCAATTTATATTATGTTTTTCAATAAATATTTACAATAATATTGTATTATTTTTTTTCTCATTATTACAAATTAAAATTCAGCATTTATTTGATATTATTATGATATGTTTACTTAATTATTTTGAAACATATTTTATGATTAAATATACATTATCTTTTTATATGTTTTAATTACGGATTTTGCTATAAAATTCACGTCGTTCATGTTTTTCTCATTATTATTATTTTCGACACTTAATAGTTCAGAAACTTTCATAAAATTTCCTCTCGAATTTAATAAGAATCATTTAATGTGATATATATCTATATTTTATGAAAAATCATTCTTTAATATTTTGTTCGAAATAATTATTTTCATCGCATGTTTTTCATAAAGTGTAGAACTTTTGAAGGAGATGACCCAAAATCATATGATGGATGTATTTCAACAAAAAATTATCATCATTCAAGACTTAAGGTTCAAGATTTTCAAAATAAAAATTTGCGCATATTATAGTATGTAAACATGAAAGATCATTAATTCCAAATCTGTTCCAATATATTTCGGTTTACCCGCAATTCATATAACATGTATCACATTGAACTATTGAAGAATGTTGTGCATCTCTCATTAAATTGCAAAGTGATCTATGAATTTGTTTTCTTGAATCTATCTCGAAATTATTATTAATATCAAAAATTGTTTCTAAAACAATTTGTGAGCTTCGTTTAATTTTGTAAAATCTGAAAACATTTACATTCATTTTTTTGTGTAAAATTTCGATGTGACTTGAGCATGTTGAGATTCCTAATGTTTGTCTATACCATTTCGATGATTACTACTTTTTGCAATAAGTTTACCTTTAATATCTGTAAATCAAATATTTTTGCGAATTTCATAATAATTTTTGAATCGATTTCTTCATTAACAATTAGTTCATTAACATATGCAATAGATTGAACTAAATGAACCTCGTAAAATGATCCCTAAAGGAATCGATGCATTATTGAATATTAATTGTGGTATTGAATACACGTTAGGACGAAGCATTGATTTGAATATAGAGACTACAATCATTGATATATAAAAATTCTAAAATTCCAGGAGATTATCAAATAAAGCATTGAACTGGCTTATTATCATTAACTAATAAATTTTTTATTATATTGTTGTAAGTGGAAAAGGTACTCCACTTTTTGAGGACGATCATATTCAATTGAAAAAGTGAAAATGTTAAAATATCCCAAATAATGAAAAAGTGAAGCAAAAATATCGATTAATAATATTTGGTGCTTATTCAACAAATTCAGCAGCAATTCCTTATCAAGGAGGTACCCAAAATACAAGAAATAATTTCAATATAAATTTTGATGGCTTTCATTATTGTTCATAAAAAAAGAATAGACATCAATGTACATTGAGATGTACTAGATGACTTTGGTAATCAACATGAACTTATTTCAAAAAGGGATATTATCAAATCGAAAGCTTTATTGGAGGTAGGTTTTATATCCCGTAAAGACATTTGTGCAAGATTCAAATGTTCTAATTCTACTATTTCAAAAGTTTTCAAAAAATTTGGGATTAAATATCCAAAACTTAATAAAGGAAGGAAATCAAAATTTGTTGATCTGAAAATGATTGACACAATTTTGGATTATACCAGAAAATCCCGGGTTGGTTATCAAAGGATGACTGATGTTCTTCTAAGAAAAAGTTTTACAGTTACGGAAAATGAAGTCAAAAGAATATTAGAAACTGAAGGACTTTACTTATTCGAGAAGGAATATAAACCAGATGATGTTAATGATCTAAGGTTTGTTGCCCCATTTGTAAATCAAATTTGGCATACAGATCTGCATTATCTTAAGAAAAATAAGGTGAGGATCAGAAATATTTAATAAGTTTTATTGATGATAGATCTCAAAAAATATTATATTTTGAGGTTCTAAATGATAAAACTGATGAAAGCGCTTCTGCTGCTTTAAAAAAAGCTCTTGATTTGGTTATTGCAGAAACAAATCATGTACCTCACACCATAGTCACTGATAATGGGGGTGAATTCGTTGGTGATGCATTTGTCTCTGTTTTTAATCAATAACAAGTCAAACAATTTCGAATCGATCCCTATACTCCTGAAAAAAATGCAAAGATCGAACGTTTCTGGAGAACTTATGAGCAAGCCAAGACCGATAACTCAACAATCGGTGAAATTGTGGATGAATATAATATGTATTGGCTTCACAAAGGTCTTTACATTATATACAAAAAGAAAATGACTCCACAAGAAGCTTGGGAAATAATGCCAAAGTATGATGGTTCACACAGTGATACGGAACTTCGACTAATTTATATCTAAAAATAAATTTGGCATTAATCTATTTTAATTGATGAATTTTTAATCATTATTGTATGCGTCGCTTTTGAATGACATCTGATCGTTAACCGCCGTACGATAGGGCAAGTGAATTAACGGCTACAAAATATTATGCCACGGTCCACTTATTGATATGAATATGATCGTTATATATATTTTGTCTTTGTCCACTTTTGTTCGTGTCTTTTAATCGTATATTATTTTGCCATATTTATATTTTGCGTAGTTTCTATCGTCAAAAGTGGAGTACTATTTTCATCTAACATAATAAATTTTATATTATAGTGTAGCATTGAGCTCACGATAAAATTTTTTAGCTCAAGTAAAAGTGACATTTCCTTGTGGTGCCCCTGTGTTGACACATTTATGACGGTTAGGGGATTTTTAACGTTCGGCGTCTTAACGTTTTTCACTCTATTGTGAAACATTATTTTTTATACTATTAATTATTGAGAAGTTAATTTAATAAATTCCATTTATAAATGTTATTATATGACATTCATTGTATACATTGATTCGATATATTGTTATTAAGCGGAATCTGACAAGCAGAAGATCATCAGATATGTTTGTCATTATTCCTCGGACAATAAATCGATGACTTGAAATGAGCCTTTCAACATCACTCTCGCTGGTTCCAATCGACACTAGTCGCATTCCTACTTCAAATATTCTTATCGTTTGAAGGAATTTGTACCCATTCTTCCACATTTCTGATTCTGGAATCTCGCCTTCGAATGATCTATTGGCAAATTCATTAGTATCGAAGATCCATTTGTCATAAATCAGCTCTGCATTTTCCGTTGGTGTCTCGTTTAAGCTCATAATTACTATAAATTTCATGATCACATCTAATGATTTTTCGTATGCACCTTTTCTAATATCATAGGCAACTATTTCATCTATACTGTTCTCAAGTTGTTGGTTAACAATGTGATTATATCTTTCTTTTTCAAATAGTTATTTAATAAATGCATTTTCCTCCTGTTCTGCAATGATTGCCTCATTGATCGACGAATTGTTATCTAGTTGTTCTTCTTCATATTGTTCATCCATTTCTTCATCGGATGTATCATCATCAACACCATTTTCTATTTCATTAAGTTTCAAAGTTACTCTTTCAGTATAGTCATCTATAGGGTGTCCGGATAAATTTTAGTATCAGCGTTTGTGTTGAATAATATTTTTTAAAATTTTAAATATAAATACATTAAATGTATGTGATATTTTATTTTAAATATTAGATTTTATTTTTATCTGGTTCATGAGTTATAGTAAAAATAATAATACAAAATCTGTTTATTTTTAAAATACGTTTAAATTTTCATTATTAAAATGAGTGATTATATGAAACATCTCGTCATATATTGGAACAGCAAAAATTTGAAGCCAAATGATATATATAATAAATGTTGTAAAAACTTTGGTGAAGATAATGTTCACTATAGCACAATAACAGATTGGTGTAGAAAATTGTTATTAGGCCAAAACATTCTGGTAAGAAAAACTGGCAGCGGTTTATTTACAGATAATTTTATTGACCCTTTAATTTGTGATCAATTAGAACAAATGCCATTTCACAGTGTCAGAACATTGAGCACAACTTTAAAAATCCCAAAAAGTACAATCCATGATCATCTCCGCAAAATAAGATTTGTTGTGAAGCATTTAAGGTTCGTTCCCCACACATTTTTTTATAAACAAAAATTACAACGTATTGATAAGTCAAAACAACTTTTGAAAATTATTCAACAGGCACGTCACCAATCTTGGAAGTTCTTCTTAACAGGTGATGATAGCTGGTTAATTTTAGAAAGGATTTTGAAATTCAATGGCTCCAGCCTGATCAAAAACCTTTTACAAGACCTAGAAAAATTATTTCAACACCAAAAAGAATGCTAGCGGTTTTTTGGTCTCCTTTGGGATTTAGAATAGTTGAAATGTTACCTCATGGTAATAAATTTAATAGCGTATACTTTACTGAATCTATCTTAAAGAAAATTGTAAAAACAAATCCTCAGCAAAAGGAAGGGCGGCCGAAAAGGAAAGTTGTGGTGCATATGGACAATGCGACACCTCATCGGTCAAATGAAACCAAGAAGTTTGCCACCAAAAATGGGTTATTTTTATGCCCTCATCCAGCATTTTCGCCAGATTTAGCACCATCAGACTTTTATCTTTTTGGTGAAGTTAAAAATGAATTAAAAGGTTCAGGGTTTGTCTCAGAAGATGAACTTTTTGAGGCAATTAAGTCAATATTGGAGAAGATCACAAGAGATGAACTTGAATCCGTCTTTATAGAATGGGAAAGGAGACTCCAAGCCTGTATTGATAATGGGGGTGATTACATTGAGTGAAGTTTACTTTACTATAAAAATTTTGTTTGTAGCATTTTCTGATATTGAGATACTAAAATTTATCCGGACACCCAATATTGTCTTTTTTTCTATATATTCTTCTTCATCTGTATTATCAAGCCCAATTTTGTTAATTAAATTTTCCATTAGTTCATTAGCAACTTCGTTTGATTTGATGATTTTTTCTTCGTTGTGGTTAAATCTACTCGCTTTTCCCATGTAATTATTTTTCCTTAGATAATATCAGCCTGGCAATGTCAGTGTCCATGCTGCCCAAGCTTCGGCTGGTAGATAAACTATAATAATTGCTGTCAAGTGTGCTAGTTGTTGACTCGAAATCCTATATGATTCGGGTTCTGATAGTAGATTCCTATTTATAATTATTCTATAACATTTATAATAGGTTATGTATATTGTTGGAACAACATCTTGGAAATGTGATTGTTCGCATTCAAAAAATAAAACAGCTAGCTTAATTGGTAAGAGAATAATAAACATGTCTTTGTATACTTGTGGCATTGTTGAATATATGGAATATGTGGATTGGAATGTATGAAATTTAGTGTGATATCACCTATTGATGTGATGAATTCTTTCATATGGGGCGAAGATCCGAATGATACAGCATATTTTCTAAAGAGTATTTAAATTCAATGGGTATTCAAGTATTTCTGAGTGTTGTTATTTCTTTCTGAAAATATGGCGCTCAAATTCTGAGGGCATTCGATTCCATTCATCATAAATTAAAATTAAAGTATCTTGATATACTACTTACTTTAATCAACAAAAAAAGGATATTATGTTGTAATATAATATATTAGTAAATTTAATATAATATAATATTGCAATTGATATAATTCTTGTTCATTCATTTTCAAACTTAATTTGCTTATTGTTTGTTCTCATTTATTCTGGTTTGTTTTTTTAATTCATTTATATTTATCCTTGCTTATTCTTGTTTATTTTCTTAAATAATTCTTGTTTGTTCTTGTTTATTATCATTTATTCATTATTATTTATTCTAATTAATTCTTGTTTATTCTTGTTTATTCATTGTTTGTTCTTGATTTTTCATTGATTATTCTCATCTGATTATTCATTTGTTTGCTTATATTTATTATCACTCATTCTTGTTTATTCTTTTTTATTCATTGTTTGCTCTAGATTTTTCATTGCAATGTGAGGCCTTGCATTATCTTGTTGCAGCACCCACTTTCCTTGTCCATATACTTTGTATGCCTCATTTTCAACACATCACTGCCGATTATGATATCAAAAACATATGATTCAGTATTCACTGGTCCCTCAACAGATATCAAATTACTTATGATATTGTAACCGGTTACCACCGGTGGCACCCCAAATCATTACTTTTGGGGGATGTGCCACTTTTTCAGAACAAATTTGTGAAGAATAATTATCACTTCTTCTCCACATCCATTGATTCCCATTATATAACCAACTCTCGTTCTAAAACACTACTTTCTTGTAGTTGGTTCCATTTTGTAGTTGATAGTTTGCCCATTGAATGAGGATTTTTTTTGCATGTTCCGTTAGTTTAACAGAGTTTCTTGGAGGGATAAAGCTAAACCCTATTATCTCATTCATCTTATTTTTATACCCTAATAGATTAATTTGTGAATATTTGCATAAAACCAACAATTTGATTAAATGACAATTCCATTAATAATGTTCAAAAGTAAAATTTTGATAAATCATAGAATTTAATAAAATATCAAAACTTTTATGATTTAATTCATATCTCGAAGGATCAATAAAATATTAGATAAGAAGTAAATCACAATCTTTTGAGACATATAAAAAATAGGTAATATTTGATTCGTCTATAAATTTCCATTGTCGACATAAAATTGAAGAATTATTAATATTTGATGTTGATTAAAATTCATTTCTTTAAAATTTATATTTCGAAAATATAAAAAACCCCATCAATCATATTGATTGCATTCTACTAATAAAAAATGATGTGAATTAATTTTCATCGCGTGTTATTATTCTTTGTTTTGAATATATTATTTATTTTATTTAACTTTTTGAATGTTTCATAGCTATTTGACGTTAAAAAAAACGTAACAAGCCTTCGCAACGTTTTTTGCACCCTAAACGTTGAAAAGTGGAAATAACAATCAGAAAATTTAACGTTGCCCATGTCTGGTTTTTCAGGAATTAATTACATTTTAATGAAAAAATAGTTTTTCGTGAAATCCTCTCATCTCAGATTGTTTCAATGATAATTTTAGATTGCTCCAAAGCTGAAGTCAGTCTGATGATTGACTAAGGAATGATTTAATAATAATAAAAAATTATTTAAATAAAATCTAATGTGATTAATCAAATAAATGATTTTTTTTTTGATTTATTCTTGCAAATGGATATGCATTCATTTTGCAAGAACATTGTGATCAGTTATATCAACACCCATGCCATTTTCCTTTACATATGATATTATTTTTTGTGTTTGTGTACTTTGGGTATCATTATATCCCATGTTAAATTGAATTTTTGATCATAACTTGTTTTATATTGTTTTTGTATTTTAATGTTTTTAAAATTTTCTTTATTGTTGTCGTTATCCTTATTAATTTTTACCCGTGAGTTTGGTAAATGACAATTTCCAATTAATGCCAACATGTAAATTTGGCACTTTCCAAAAAAGTGCTGGGTGAAATTTCAATTAATTCTCGATCCGCCTGAAGCTACGAATAAAAATTAAAGCATGCTTTAACCAAATTTGTTTTAAAAATAGAGTTTATTAGTTATAATAAAAATAATTTTACTTATTGTCAGGGTGTTGGTCAAGTAATAAGAAAAACTGGTCTTGTATTGTTGTCCAATTTTCGTTAAACCATCGTACCAAATCTGTCTTTTTCTTGATAGTTTTGGGGTCAAAAGGTAAATCATGTTTTTTTGATAGAAACATTGCAATATCCCTATAAACAATTGAAGTTGGTTTGATGGGTTTATGATTTTTCTTTAATAATAACAAGTGATCTTCAATAGCTCTTTCTGCACGAGACTTGTTACCCACTTGGATCCCGCCTTCCTTTGAATCAAATTGATATAATAATTCATTAAGACGATGTGTTGCAACGCCTTTTAAATCAGGATGGTTATGACAAATCGAAATGATATCACTGATAATTTCTAAAGTTTCTTGAAGTTCTGGAACATTTGTTTCTTCTTGCATTAATTTTTCATATAACATGTCAGATGGTAACTCAAGCTGAAGTAAAGTAACTCAATCATTTGTTTTCAAGATGAATAATAAAACAAGTATCCCCGAAGTACAACAGTACTTAAAGTTGTTTTTAAGAATTTAAAGATGAAACAAAATGAAGGCAATGATAATTTTTCATGTAATTTTATATGAAAAATATTTTTTTTAATAAATTTGAATAATTCTATAATTATATTATTATATTTTTATCTAACTTATTGTATTCAATAATTACTTAAAATATATTATATTATTAATTACATTTTTATACAGTTTGTACCTGAAATGATCAAAAACCGCTGATTTCCCAAACAAACACACTCAATTCACATGCCGATCAAATTACATCAAAGAATACCGTACGAGTAAAGCAAAAACTTAATTCTATATCATATTTAGAAACGCAAAGATTTTATTTATAATTTTGTTCTATTTTAGACAATGAAATGTTTATTTTCGAAATTTCTCATAAAAATTTTAATTTTATTCTGATTTATTTACTTTGATTTGCCTTGTTAAATCTATCCTGCATTAACTTCTGCTGCTTCCTCAATTTATTTATTTGTCCTCTTGACAATGGTTCACCTTTTGCATCCTTTGTTGGGAAACCTGTTTCATCCCATTCGGAATATTTATCAGTTTGTTCTCTAAAGAAAACCGCAGGATCGACGACAACTGCCTGTTTCTTGTTACCCTTTTGTTGCTGTTGTTGTTTCTTAACTTCTTGTGCATGTTTCATTTGCGCTTGTTTTTTAAGTTTCGCTTCGACATCTTCTGGATCGCAAAGTTTAAATGTAACTCCATTGTTACTATCTTCGAGTCTAATTCCAAGTGCAGGTAATGTAATATCTCTTTGCTTATCCATCAATGACAAAATTGATTTCGTATGTTCGTCAAGAAGTTTAATTGCATCATAACGCTTTTGTGCTTCTTCATCATTGTCGGGTCGCGGCTTTCTTATGTCGACTCCTAAAAGTTGTGCAATAGCTTTCGTATCAGTTAATAACGAACGTGCAGGAACACGAATTTCTTGGCGATGATGTGCAAGAGATTCTGCGACAGCGCCAAGATTTGATGCTGTGCTTTCGGATAAGTTGCATGAATCTTTAGTGAAGCCTAAGATATTCATAATACGCTTTATAAAACGTGCGGATGATAATATGAGTCCATTGTTTGGTTTCATGGAATTTGCACTTGTAATAAGTTGTGATATTAATTCAAGAACTTGTGGAATATTGAAGTTATTAGAGAATGCGGATTCAACATCAAGCGATGTCTTGGTCAATAAAAGTGAAAATTCATTATCAACTTCATTGAATTCATGAACATCAGTGGCATGTCCAGTGCTATGAATGGCTTCCGCATTTTGTAAGAAATTGGTGATCTTACTTAAGAGGGAATTCGCATGTTCGATTAAACCATCAGTAAGTTCTAATACTTTTTGCCATGGAACAAGTGCAAATGCCATACGAAGTGTGCGCCAATCATGTGTTTCTAATGATGACGAAATCGTTTTGAAGTTGCCAAGTGATTTTGACATTTTCTCGCCATTAATTTTAAGCTGTCCGGTATGAATCCAGATGCGAACCCATGGATCAACGCCAAATTTGGCTTGGGATTGCGCAATTTCATTCGTATGATGTGGAAAACGAAGATCAATCCCGCCACAATGAATATCAAAATGATCACCAAAGAAAATTCCTGACATCGTGGAACATTCAATGTGCCAACCTGGACGACCTTTTCCCCAAGGTGAATCCCAGAAAGGTTCGCCTGGTTTGGTAGCTTTCCATAATGCAAAATCAGCTGAATTCTTCTTTCCAAGCTCAGCAAGATCATCTGATTGTCTATTCTCCTCGGAATATGAACCTGCTTCAAGCTCTGCATATTTAAAGCCAGAATTTATGTATTGTTGAACATCAAAATAAACGCTTCCAGCCTTTTCATAAGCAAAACCTTTTTCAACAAGGGTCTTAATAAAGTCAATGATCTGCGGAATAACTTCGGTAACACGAAGAAGTGAATCAGGACGACGAACATTGAGAGAATCCATATCTTTGAAAAAAGCATTTTCACGGTTTCGTGAATATTCAAATATGGTAGAACAACCGGTTTTCCCTTGATTGAAAGAGTCGATGATTTTATCATCAATATCAGTGATGTTCATGGTCCATTGAAGTGGAATATTGAAGTATTCGCTTAGGATACGACGAATCATATCAAGTGTAACATAGGTCCTTGCATGACCAAGATGTGAATCTGAATAAACAGTTGGACCACATGTATATACACGAAGAGGTTTTCCATTTTCGATTTGAATCGGGGATACATTTTTGGTTAAAGTATTATATACAGAAACACCAGTATTTTTCATTTTTTAATATGGCCATAAATTGAGCTGTGGGAATAAAGTATACAAAAATTGTGGGGTTTTTTTGACATGCTAAAATTGGATTTTGCTTTATTTAAAACGGTTTTGAATAAATTTTATCAATTGTTAATATTTCTTTAAGAATAGCAACATTTAACTTAACATTTATTGGATTGAAATTAAACTGGTAAAATGTATTTTTTAAGATTGTAAAATTATTAATTTTTTTAGTTCAATTCACCGAAAATTAGATTTTGTTTTAGGAGTAAGATTACAATTATTATAAATAAAATCATATACTTTATTAATCACTTAATTTGGTAAGCTATTAATTGAGGAAATAGAGGAAATAATGTTATTTCATCTTTTAATTTGATTCCTCCTGCATCATTATGAACCATATATTAACGTTAATTGCAAACTCATTAGTTATATTGCAATCAGAGTTATCATTTAAATTTATAATTTGTTGAATATCACTTGGTTGAGGAATAATTATTTTAATATTAAGATCATTAAGGATATCATTTACAGATCTCACAACAACACTATTTTTATTATTTGTAATAAATTGATATTGTTTTACAGGTGATTTATGATTAGCATTTTACTTTGGAGGAAATACTATTAATGATCTTTTACTTTCATCATGAGAAGTAAGAATATCAAAATTGGTTGATTTATATATCTTTATCAACTAATTTGAAAAGAAGTGTTTTAACAAGAGTTGATTGCTTATCCATAATTATATAAGAGTTATTAATAAGAGAAATGTTTTTTTATAATTATTTAACATTCACCAGATCACTAGTGATCACCAGATAAATCCTATTATATTGAAATGGAAACGCACACACGCTCTTACCCAAAAAATATATATCTTTTTATTATTTCTTGTTTCACTAATTGATTTTATAAGATCATTATAAACGTTAATTAATCATAACATGATATTATAACAAAACCTTGTTTTGTGTGTTCAAAACTTTTTTATTTTCCCCTTTTATCTTATAATCTAAAAACATTATTAATAAAAAATAATGTTAATAAAAATAACTCACCAATCACAGTATTTTATAAAGACTAAGAACCTGAAACTAAATACCTATGGAATGTCCATTGGATCAATTACTTCGAATGCAAATTCTTTCTTCGTTGAAGAAAATGGAATTGATTTCGAAAAGCTTCAATTACTTACTAATCTTTCCTTTATTAACTATAGTTTATGATAAAGATGGGGGTGAAGAATCATGGTCAAAATTACCTTTATCGCATTTATTATGATAAGCTTATCTCGAAAAATGTTATGACTGTTGAGAAGGGAAAAGCATAGCTTACAGCAGTATGTTATCAAGCAATGTATTTACATCCTGAAACTGTTACATTTTGTCCTTATCATCCAATAATAATATTGAAGAAGCCAAGAGAAGGACAAATGAATTGTGCTATTCTTTCGTGTAATATGTGCTTTTGCTTGAGTTGTAATGAATGGCATCAAAAAGATATTGTAATAAATTTCAATGGAAAGATACCCACAAATTGTTTATCAAACTGAGAAAATCACGGGCTGTAATCATATTACATGTGCGTGTGGAGCTCGTTGATGTTATAAATGTGGCGCAGAACCTTTTAAAACAGGAAATGATTGTTATTTCTCTCATATGGGAAGGGAAAATGGGAGTTCTTTTACTTAGGCTTTGACTAAGAGAATCTTTTCTAATATCTGCTTTATTCTATTAAATTTTTATCATGTTTCTTATTTATATGTTCTTTCTAAACAATAATTTTATTAATAATCAGATAATAATTTATGATATCAGTAGAGTTAACATTTGTCTAAACTTAAGCTTTTAAAATATTTAGCTAAATGTGGAATTCAAAATCAAAATAGAATTTCTATAAATTTGTTGTATCAAAATAATTATTAAGAAAATGATTAACGATTTTTAAATCAAATTTAAATATCATTAAAAACAAAAAGAATTTATTTTTTATTTTAATATATCCTGATTTTCTTTTGATAATTTTGACGTATCCAATTTATTTTTGAATCTTTTAATAATTTCTTTAATTCCCCAATCAACAGTTTCCTTTGTTTCTATGATAAGATCTATTGGGTTATTTGCTATCCAATTGCTCCCGAACGAAGGCAACAAGAATCCATATTGCAATGATATTTCCAATTCTTTTGACACATTCATTAAACCCTCGAGAATATTTTCGATATATTTTTGCCCAATTCCAAATTTATCTTCTTTCGGAAACACATACATTAATTTAACAATCGATTGAACACTTAACATTACAATTGTTGAAGATTCGATTGCAGCTGTTTCTCTTTTATATTGATTCATATCTTCTCTTGAAACAATGAAAAACATTTGCTTAATCACTTGATTAACTCTGTTATTAATTGGGTTCTGAATAAGATTACGATTTGGCGTAGGACTTCGGTTGTTATGTCGAAGATTGGAACGATCGATTTGACTTCTTCGCCAATTTGAATCATGGAATAAATGCATTGGCACTCTTGTGCTTCCTGACTGATGCAGAAGCTGATGTTTTCGTCTATAACTTTCAAATAATGGTAAAATGCATTCTTTAATGACAATGTCAAAAATATGACCTGTCGGATACTTAAATAAGAAATTACGGCTGATCTCATTACCACCAGAGATATGATATAAGTCGTTGTACGCTAAAAATTGGATGTAACCTGTGGACTTTAAGCCTTGGATGAGACGTTTATTATTTGATGAGGCAAAACTAATGTTTTCACCACTAATAACAGATGTGGTTGCTAAGAAAAATTCTGAAACAATAAAAACTTTGATCGAGGATATTAAAAGTTGTGTTGAAAAGAACATGAAAATAAGACCAATAATAATTGATATTAAAAAATGTGAATGGTAGGTTTCAAATACTTTCTGAAAACGAGATTTTTTTGTAAAATTAATATATGGAACAAAATTTTGTTCAAATGTGAAAATAAGTGTTATAAAGAACGCCATAAAGGCTGCTATTTGTGGATTAGTTGAAGCAGAAAGAAGTTGTATGTCTGTAAAAAGGAAGAAACAAATAAACCATATTATTCTTATGAGTAATTTTTTTGCAGGAAGAACGCGCCAAGTTACTGGTACACTTGTAAGAGCTTTAATATGGATATATGCTAAAGCAATTAGAACCATGAATGAAAGGATCTCGAATTCCCATGAAAATTGAATGCCAAATATAATTAAAACATATTGATAAATAAAATCGATTATAACATTAAATAGAACTGCCCAAACAACAATTCCTATGATTTTGTATAAAATTAATTTGGACTGAAATCCCAAAAAATCAGGTTCCATATGTTGCCTTTGGGCGCTGAATTGTCACTTTTTTGAAATAAAGAATATTGTAGAACGGTTGACACGGAATACTTTTCGACAGATTTTTTTTATTTAAATATCCTATAAAACACATAAGACAATCTTTTTTGACTCAGTTATTTTTTTTAGCAAAAGATATTATTGAATGAAAATTGATCGATCATCAGATGTGTGAGTGTTACTTGTGTGACACACTGATCAGTGTATTGGGACATCGAAAATGTCTCTCCTTATAGTTCTAAATTGGTTAAAAAGCAACAACCAGTAAACAGACGCAGAGATATACTCAAGGAAGTAAAATCATTGAAACTTACAATTAATAAATTAAATCATCAAATTGAAAAACTGAAAACAGAACCCTATTGCTCAAAAACAAATTAAACACGTCAAAAACTGATCAGGAAAATGATTTCATTAGAAAATTTCAAGATCCCCATGCTATTTCATCTTATTTTTGAAAGTGTTTCCCAATTTTATTAAGAAAAATGGTTTTGCAGATTCCAAAATAACAAATATATTTAAAAATTTAGCTAAAAATATTAATGAATTGCCACCAATCAATATCATTGGATGCGTTTGACGCTGGATGGCTTAAATTAGTTAATGATCTAATCGAACGCACACCTTCATTCGATAGTATTGAAGAAAAATATAGGGATTCATTAAGAATACCATGCAGGAGAGTTAAGCTGCTTTCGGAATTGGATATATATTTACATGGATTAGTCACTTACGATGATATTCTTTTGAAAATTTACTTAATATGAAGTTCATATACTAAAATGTATACGCTATAGAATAACTTCAAAAAAGTCACATTTATCTTGTTATCTTATTATGTTTAATAGAAACATTATCAAGAATATGATGAGTGCTTAATGAAACTTTTCCCTCATTTTTTCCAATTAACATTATCAGAAGCAATTTTTACCGATAATATAGATAGAACTTCAATATTAAATTAAATTACTATTTCGTTTGCAATTATTTGAATATATAAACAAGAATTCTAAGAAAAATTTTTGATAATTTTGTGTCACAACTTTTTCAATCTCATATAAAAAATTATATGCACAACTTTAAATTGAGTTTTTATTGGGTCTTTACTGTAATTGTATCTCCAGCCTCAATCATTTGGATAGAAGTATAACGTTGATAGCATGAAGAAATCCATCTTCCTTGGGCTTTAATTTTGCAATCAGCAATTCCAGCCAATGATGCTTCATGAGCGGCCCCTTTACGAAAAGAATATGTTGAATAACATTCTGGATTCACTCCAATTTTTTTTTATGCAATTTAAACTTTCTCCTAACTGTTCTATCACATACAGTTAGGGATTTGAACGTGTCCCAGGAATCATAGTGGTCCCATACGTTAAAATACGTTAATAAATAATATTTAATAAAACCTCATTTTTCTCAATGTCAACATTAACACTAGCAATGCCACTAGATGAAATTAAACAAAAATTAGATACTATTTATATTTCTCAAATATTTACTCTATCATTATTAATAAATCCTGACTTTATGAACTTAGAATATAAAAATCATCAGCTTTATTTTCATCTACAAATTTGCATCTGAATTCGATAATATTACTTCCACTTTTAATCAACTAGCATTCGACTTTAATATGTGTCGTAAAACGATATCTAGAAGTATCTCAAACTGCCCACAAGATCCAAAACCTTTAGGTCGACATAGAGCATTAGATGAAGATAAAGAATAAATAATTGTTCAAGCAATTATTGATTCATCTAATGGAGGTCATGCAATGACCCAAAGGCAGTTATTATATTTTATCAAAGAAAAATTTGATTTATCTATAACAAAGTAATGTATAAATCAATTTTATTATAGAAATAGAGATAAAATTAAAAAATGTAGATCACTCTCTCAAGAAGACACAAGAATGACAGTTCCTAGAGAGCATTTATAATAACACTTACAAAACATGCATAAACATGTGGATGGAAGGTTAACAAAATATATTTTTAATTTAGATGGAGTAGGAACTTCATCTTGGGAAGATCGAAAACCGAAGAAAGTTTTTGTTGATGTCAAAATTAACTCAAACAATGTTCATCATTCTTCAACAAGAAAAGTAACGCATATGACACTCCTTACATGTGTTTCGACAGCAGGTGATGCTCTTACTCCCATGTTAATAACCAAACACTAATATAGTAATGATTTATGATAAAACGGCTTACGACAAGATGAAGATGTAATGATTCGGATTCGAAATCCACCTTACGTTGATTCTGAGTTATTTAAAGAATATATTAATGATGTATTGATATCATATATCAAATGTGTTATAGAAAAATATGAAGTTAAGAAGTATGTAGCAATTTTATTAATAAATTCTTATCGTGGGCATTGTAACGTTGATTATTTAAAAGTTTCAAAAGAAAATAAAGTAAGTGTTTAATGTTTTCCTCCCCGTACCACAAACATTTACCAAGCCCTTGATTTGTCATTATTTGGCGTTTTTAAAAAAATCAAAAATACTGTTAAGGATAAAGAATACCAAAAAATGGTTGAAAATGCAATTATAGTTATATAAAAAACATACAAGCAGACCACAACATCATTTAACATTCGTGGGGTATTCAGGGCAGGAATAAGTACTAAAACTGTTGCTGGTAAGAGAGTTGTTGAATTTGTTGCCCATAAGCTGGTTTCGAATCCGGGATTTCATGAACTTTTAAATTTTAATATAAAAATCGATGAAGTCAAAAAGAAAAGGCAACACAAATTCGGCATCGTGAATTCTGAATACCTTCCACCTGGTCGTACTTTAATTAGCAACGAAACTCCAAAATATGAAGATGAAGATGAAATAAATCAACTCTTGCAATGAAGATTAAATTGCAATTTTTTCCTTTCCTATATGAGATATCATAGTCTAAATAAATCTCTATACGCAAAAGAATAATTCAAATCATTTATATAAATATGAATAATTAAAACAAGACTATCCTACAACCGTGGGCAATTTGAATACTGCCTCTTCAAAAAGTGGAGGCCCCATTCAATCATAATGAAGAATTTGAACTAGGTGTAATTCGCATTCAAAAATTGGCTCTCAATTCGTTTTCTGGACAAATATTTTCATTCAATTTCATTTCGAATAATTTACAATTTCCGCTATGTTTTTTGGACAAGAATAAAATTTGGCAAATATGGTGTGGAATGAATGTTGTAATATCTCATTTTCCGCTTTTCGATTCTTATTGTTTCATGTTAATTCTCATCTATAAGCGCTCATTGTTACTAACTGTATTTGTTTTCACTTGTATGTGTTTATTTCATTGTTTCATGTTAATTCTCACTTATATGTGCTAATTCTCATTTATTCTCATTTATTTTCACTTACTTATAATATATTTTTATTCTCACTTATATGTGTTTCTTTTCATTATTTTATGTACCAACATCTGCTCAAATCATTCAAATATAATTTGGCAAATATATAATTTGAACGACTTTCATTTGATATAGATAATACATAGTGAACATGGGGTTTAGTTAAAGATGAATTCAAACTTATTCTAATATCAGAAATAAAGCTCATATGATTAATTATATTCAAAAAGTTTACAAATCAATGTTTACATTATTATTTCAATGAGCAATCGATTTAATTATTTCCATCCAACTTCCACATAACATTGTATATTTTTTCTTTTTATTTTAATTGCTCTGATCGTTGTATAGATTAAATTTTATAAAATTTTAAACTAATAAAACATAATTAATATGTAGAACATGACAATTCACAAAAATTTATATACGAAGCAATTGATATTATTGCTCAATCTGTAAAATATTAATTAAGTCAAAAATGAATTTTAATGTAACATTGATATAAAATTTGTGTTGTAATACAGAGACGATTAAATATTTTACAATATCCTTTTTCTTGATCGTAATTTATTTTGATAATAATAATTGTTTTTTTTGATTCATTTTAATTAATGCAATGTATAATGTATGCAATGTCGATAACTTGCTATTTAATAATATTTGTTTCAGCATCTATGCCGAATTTTATTTTCGTTTAAAAAACATGGCGAAAATCGTAAATTATTCAAAATGATATTGAATGAAAATATTTCTTTAGAAAAAAAATTGAAAGTTAATTTTTGAATGCAAATTACACCTAGTTCAAATTCTTCATCACGATTGAATTAAGTCTCCACTTTTTGAATACTACCTATTCAAATTTCCCACGGTTGTAGAACAGTACCATTAATTGTTAAAAACATTCAAAATTGGAAAAAATTATACGAACTTTCCACGCACCCTATAATTAATAAGATAATTTTCTGCTATAATCAAAATTATTCAGAATGATAGCTCTGTGAATTGAGAATGATTCATCAAGACCCAAAAAATAAAAAATTAGAAATGAGTATTCAAGATTATTAACTTGAATAAATTAGTTCTAAATAATGGAGAATGAGACACGAACAACTTAATAATATCTAAACAATAATCACAAGAGATACAAACAACTAAACGAGGCACCAATAGCAATTAATTGTAGCGCATTAACTTGGAGTCGGATAAATAGTATTAAATGATTAATAGTCGTATTTAATGAGTGAATTAGTATCAGGTGACTTTACCTTTAATGCCTACAAAAATATACATTAGGGAAAAAAGCACAAAATCTTTCACTTTTTTGCGATTCATTTAATTTTACTGGAGTTGGTTGCCAATTAATCCTTTTTCTTTTTGACAACATTACTAAAAGTAAATATACTTATTGTTCTGTTCAAAAACAAATAATGAGACAAATGAGAGGGTTCGAACTACTAAATATTATCCGAGACCAGAGCATCCCAGTATTTCATTATATTGTCAAAAGATGTGAGCCGAAATTCTAGCAATGTCTTTCCATTACGGCTATGAATATGCAATGTTAACTCTCACTCTAAATAATAAGCGGGTAGATTTAGATCCAAAAAAGCGTACTGACATTTATCTTATCATTGTTGTAAAGTTAGTCAATTTTGCAAAAAATGCACTGATACAACTTCAGTACTATTGTAATTGATTATCATATCATTATTCATTTTTATGGAGAAAAAGTACGGAGTATATTTCATCCTTGATTATTATTTCAGGTATGAGAATAATCATGAAGTTCTATACTTTGTAGTGTTATGGGAGAACGGCTGAACCAGTTAACTATTTGACGAATTGTGATATATTTATGTCGGAAAATTGAGCGATTTAAACAAATATGAACAAGCTGAAGGTATAATCAACTACCTAAATTCAGTCGTAAATAATGAGTTTTGATATCGGATTTATATATTATTGATGTCGATTTTTGAATGTTTCTGTATGTATTAATGCTATCTAATACTAATATTTGTTATTGACTTTTATTCAATACATTGTTTTTTAAATAAAATTCTTTTCTATCATTATTTAATTCACGATTGATAAATTAATTTAATGGCAAATAATTTGTATCAATCCTTTTGAGTGAAGCAATAAATTCACTTCTGATATGTGGTTTTCTTTGAAATGTGTTGTATATCGGAACGTTGCTGAAATTAACGGCCGCTAATTTTCAATGATTTACATTATTCGAAAAGTCAGTGATGTCAAAATATTTCGGAGTACCCGTAATTACTATAACGTTCTCTATCGTTGTTCACATGTGATAAAGTATTCATTTCTTATAGTATAATATTGTATAGTTTACATAAAAAGTAACATAAAATGCAGAGCGGAAGCTACAAGATCAGAAAATTCTTAAATGAACGAATTTTGTATCTCGAAAACAAAATCATGAACGATGTTCCAGTGCGTTTAATTATAAGACGACAAAATATCTGCCTCAAAAGATCAAAAAAATAATTTACAAAAGCCAAAATCGAATACCCAATTGTCCCCAGAGGAAGAAAAGCTATAGAGCCATCTAAAAAGCAAATTGACAAAGTTACTGAATACCGTGAACAATTTCCTGTTGGTTATCAAAGATGTGCATTCGCTGTAGCAAGTAAAGAAAACATAACATTTACTGAAAGGCAATGTCACAAAATATATGAAGCAAAGGGCTTATATATTTATGAACATGAATACAAAGGAAAAGACGATGATCGAATTAGGTATGTTGTGAAAATTTGGAACATTGATCTTCATGAACTCGAAGACATGATTATGCGAAATATAAATGGTGAAGAAGAGCACAAGAAACAATATCTGCTCACATCAATGAATTCACTATATAATAACTAGGAGATCCATAGAAGGCCATATATCAAGGAGAATCAGGAACATAATCAGGTTGTAAATCAATCAATTGAATCATGAAGCTACTAGTGGGTTGCAACAGTTAATGATTATTCATAAGCAAATTACGATAGTATTAGAATGGCAGCAAATAGGCGGTTGACTAGGTAAAAACCCGGTTGACACCTAATTTTATCCGATTAAAATCCAAAATTTTATATGACTAATAATAACGGGAGCGTATTTTACATACGCACTTTTATACGCGCTTTTCGTAATAAACTATTCAAATACGCACTTTTTTGAATGCACGCCGATCTAACCGAAAAATATTGCAATTTTATTCATTTTTTTCTAACTTCGAAAATCAAACTTAATAATTATTGATAAAATTAATATATAATATAGCTTATATAAAGTAATAAAATAATTTAATGTTAAATTTTCGAAAAATTAATTATATGATGAAATAAGATTAATTTGAAAAAATATTTTAATTTTAAAATTCCAATAGCATTAATCGAATCTACACATTCAAGAATATATATCTATAATGTTTTTTTGGATTAAAATATCTTGTATTCATGGGAAAAAATGATGATATTTACCAAAAAAATTGAGTTTAATTGAATTATTGAATGAGTATTCAATTCTTACGTGGAAAAACCGTAAATAAAAACAACACATTCAAAAAAATTTGACGTACGATATTTAACTCAAAAGTGATTTTTTGTTTGAAATAAAAATATTTTAATTAAAAATGATAAACTGATAATTTTATTACTATTATATGAATAAATATCGATAATTATTGACTATATCAGAGTTTTATAAATTTTATCAAATTAAATTTTTAAATCTCAATTAGATTGCATTCAAAATTTAGTTGATGATCATTAAAACATTATATGATAATTTATGCATTTACTCATCATTAATTATTTTATTCATTCATTATTATTCATCATAATGTATCTTAAATATTTATCATTCATCATTATATATTATTAATCATTTATTGTTATATTTATTTATGAATAACATTATGCATTACATTAATGAATAACATTATACATTATATTATACAATATATTATACATTACATTAATAATGAATAACAATATTCGTTACACTAATGAATAACAGTATAAATAACATTATACAATACATCATGAATAACATTATACAATACATTAATGTATAACATTATACAATACATTATTAGTAACATTACAATACATTATGAATAACATTATGAAATGTATGATATACAATAATTACAATTATATTTTATTTACAATTATAATCTCTTCCTGTTATTAAATGTCGATAAAAAATTCGGATCATTTTTAAAATGTCTAACTCTATTTGCATATATTTCATCAACTTTGATCAATTTTTATCCTCGATACAATGAACTAATTCAAAATATACTGTGAGTTACATATAGAATGACTTACATATTCTTGTGGAAGAACCATGATTTTGAAGCCGAAATAAACGCTATAAAAGAAGTTTTTATTATAGATTCAAATTCATTACGATTATGTTACTTTCATTATACTCAAGCTAGTAGTTGCAGTCGATGTTTAAATAGACTTCATCTCCCTATATTTCCTTTGAGGGTTTCCATCGGCTAGGGAGTGTTATCTCCTCGAGTTTGTAAATCTTCTCTCGACCAACATGTTGGAAATACAAATGACAGCTATGCTGTTCGTAAGAAGGATGAACTCGAGCGCATTGCTAAGTCTAATCGTTAAAAGGTTTGCATTTTTTTAAGATTTTTTTTTTTGTGATCACCAAAATTGCAAAATTTTTTCCATTTTCTTTTAGGTTAGTAGTTAAGTAGGTAAATAAAAAAAATATTATTTTTAAAGTAATCATTTGATGATTAAAATAATTATATCCAAATGCTGATAATAATGATGTAACATAAACATATTAAATTTGATTTTTATGCAATGCTAAATTGTTAGTACATGTTACCAAAGATAAAAAAGCATTTTTTGAAGTTGAACCTGATGCATTTTCACGTTGAATTGTGTATAGTTCAGGCTTTTAAATTTATTCATAATTACTCAAATGAATTCTTGTTATGTTCTTCTTGCTTGTTGTTAACGTTACTTGCATACACATTAAAAAAAAGGAATTGAGAATCATTTTATTTATTTGGCTCATATTTCAGTGTATTTGTTTCAAATTCACTGATTTCATCACTTTCCAAGACCAAGTTGGGATCCTTGAGTATATATCTGCACCCGTATTTAATTGATGTAACGCATCGAGGTCCATATTTATCAAATTGATAATCAGATGCATGAATTGGCAAAAATTGAACAGATTTTCGATTGATTCCATTATAATAGTTATTTACGCGCCACATTTCCTTCTTATAAAATAATTTATTTACGCCCCAATGAAAATAATTCTCTGATAATATAAAAGCATTTAACATTTGTACATTTTTCGGTAAGACTGTTAAACGCTCACCTTCTTTAAAGGACGTAATAAAAATTGTGTTTACTCCTTGTGTAGATTCGATCTTGCGAAGTTCTTCTTCATTAATGCCTTTAGCATAGATGAAACTTATTTGTGAAGGAAGTGTAGTTGTTCGTTTTTTGGCATAGCGTTCAAATCTTGTTATCACTTTTGATGTAGTAACATTTTCATGAAGTATCATATACTTATCATCTTTTGCATCAAGTTTTATACCTGTTAAAGATTGAAAAAGAAGTGTTGAATCATGATTCGGTTGATCATAAAATACATATAATGGTTGATCACTTTTAACCAATCTTTTTGTAAATCTATTCATATCAATTACGCTAAATTTTCTTTCTCTTATGCTTCTTTCCCAAATATAAGGATAAAAGGTCGTTGTTAAATCATTTTCAAGTTTTCTATATACTGCCATAATATTATTGCTTTCTAATTTCATTCCTAAAACATATGATCCAGCAAATGCAAAGAGTGCAATATCCCCGATAACTGGAATATATGCAATTGCCGTGGCTATTGCTACGTATGCACCTGTAATATGCCATTTTTTATTGGTTAAAAACTTTTGTTGTGACATTATACTTTGCCATTTTGCTTTATTTGCATTTACATATGAACACATATCACTTTTAATTTCCCATACATATTGGTTAAAGTCAAAGAATGGTATTTCATCATTCCCTAAAATATATGGTAATATAATATTTACATAAAGACTAATTAATATTTCTAATTTCTTTATGATATCTTCTGGATTTTCAGATTCAAAATTTGAATTCATTTCTATTATAATAACTGTATTAAGAAGCATACAACACGCACAACAATGCCTAAGCGATGATTCAAGTGTATTTGGTATTTTTTTGTTTTCAAATTTCAAAACAAGATTCATAAAGTTCATAAAGTATGGATCAAATAATGGATAAGAACTATATGTCAGTGCTTGTATGTATTGAGAGGGTTCAAATTTTACTTTAGGTATGGAACTCAAAATATAATATAAACTTTGATACACTGTATTAACATAACCAGGATAATTATGTTCAACATCTCCGAGTGGCAATGGCATTAATGAATCTGGCCTATAAAGGTTTTTTGCAATATTATGCTCATTCCACCATAATTTTGTAAAAACTGAAATATTTTCTTTATATTTTTCAGGATCCATATAATCCAAAACATTATCTAGGTCTCTATATTTTTTCACAAGAAAATAAACTTTTGATAATGGAAAAGATGAAGAAAGTTGTGCACGACGAATTGTTGTTAATATTGTTTTCATATCATCAACTTTATCATTGAAATTAGATACAGTAAGACATATTGTTGTTATTGATGTAAATACTGCATTAACTTTATCCAATACTGGTTTAAGATTTAATTCATAATCTTCATCGCCAATACCTTGTGAATCAATGAAAAAAATTGCTGTATCCTTATCAATATCAAGTGAATTACATTTTTCTTTAAGTTGACAATAGTCATCATCAAGCCTATTAATTAAATCAGAAACAATATATGGACCATCAATTAAAATTCCTTGTGTTTGACTTTTTATACCCTTACCTGCATAAAATGCCGCGTTTCCAGTAAGTGTCCGAAGAAATGTAGATTTTCCTGATTGATATGGACCAAATAGCATCACTAAAACAATTGATCTATCTCCTGCTTTTTTCAAAACAGACTCAAATACATCTAATAATATTGGATAAGATCCTTTTTCATTCCATGGGTGTTGTTTTCCAGGAAGTTCAATTAAAGGTGTTGGAATAATAAAATTATTTAATGGACATAATGCTGAATCCAATAATTGATTTTTATATGTGTCAAGAACTGATCTATTAACTTTTAAATCATCAAGGCCATTTTTTATCTTCTTAAATATATCCTTTGATTTTGGCCTTTCACTTGGATCCTTTTTAATGCATTTCATAAATATTTTTTTAAATAAATTCGGTATTCCAGAAGCAATTTGAGGGGGATTACCATCCGCGATGTTCTCATTAATTTGTTGAATACTCAAACCTTTATAAGGAGGAGATCCAGAAAAAATTTCATTTACAAGAAGCCCAAATGAATATACATCAGTTTTTGGTGTATATTGTCCTCCTGATAAAACTTCAGGTGCAATATATGGAAGGGTAGACATTAGTTCTCCTTGAGGATTTTTATGTGAATCACCAAAACCTGCAATAATTGGATGAAAGTTATCATCAATGAGAATATTATCGACTTTAAGATCATGATGTATTATTCCTTTTTCATGAAGATACTTTAAACCAGTAGCAATTCCGAAGATAATCATAGTTTTTGTGAGTAAATTCCATTCTGAAGGAGGTGAATTAATGATGTTACGTAAAGTACCATTAATATAAAACGGGGTAATAAGAACTGCCTTTTTGTAATCAGGATTGGGATAAAAACCAACCAATGATTGGACTGCTGGATGTGATAATTTACATAACGTCTTGAATTCATTAACAAGTGATTTATATGAATCTTCTGTTAAGGCTCTTTTCATTGCAACGATTTGACCTGTGTATTTGATGATTCCTTTATCAATACAGAATTCTCCTTTATGTATATTTTTTTCTGAAATTTCGAACAAGTCAAGAGAATCAATGAAACGACGCTGTTCTTCCTTAGTGAATTCGTGCTCATTTCTTTCTAAAACAAGCATTCGTTGTTAATTTGAAGTGAGATCCAAATCCCCAAAAATTCTATCAAAATGTTCTGAAAAAATGCCAGTTTACATTGCTGTATCGTGTTAATCAAATTGTATACTTTATCAAAGTTTGATGAAAAAGTTCCTTTAAAACTCCGCACTCTCAAATTTATTTGTTGTGAATTATCGGCAGCATAATTCAAAAAAAATGAAAAATGTCATTTTGTTATTGTACGATTATTTAAACACAATAATGCGAATGATAATGCTTTATTAATGGTTCGCTAGACATGTCTGTATTAATAATAATTCAATTTGATTTCGAAAATGTATTTGATTTAGAAAACTTATTCGATTTACTAAATAAATATGTTTGTGTTAAAGTGTGTGTTGGGTAAATATATTGGGTACTTTTTTTATTTATAATCACCTGCCCTTTTCATTCATTCATCTCCGATATCATCTAATAAATGAACATTTATAAGTTTTTTAAGTGTAAGATAAAATATTTGTACATTTTTACTTTGTAATAACCCACATGAAAGATTCTCGAAAAATCCTGAATTATGATCATATGGGAAAACTTCATTTCGGATCAATTTATTATCAGATCCTATTAGTGAAACAATCGCAGATTGTAAAAATGAAAATTTGATATTTAAAGATAATTCTTTATCATGTTGTGTTATTTGATTAACATTTAATTCTTGATTATTATCGAAACGAATGTTGTTATTATATGAATAAAATTAATCGTCCATAAACATTTGGAATACAATCACATTAGAAATCAGAAACAATAATGTTACTTTCATAATTAATAATGATTCCAATCACCTTGTCGAATTTTACTTAAAATTTCGTTCTCTGAAAGGAACCAGTTTGATTAAATAAATTATTTTTTGATTTATTATTATAACAATCTATATAATAATAATGAGTAAAAGGTCTTGCTGTTTTTACTGTTTCATCGATTGGAAAATCAATATTTTGTTCAGAAATATAACGAATTCAGGTTTGAATATATAACTTGATTAAATATATATTATTATATTCCATATAAACACTTTTTAATTTGATGACATCTCAGAATTTTGTCGATTCATCTGCAGCAATTATTGCAAAAATAAGGACAAGATAATACTAAAAAAAAATCATTAAAAATTGTTAATATAATTTCTTTAGTTAATTTTTTAATTATCAAATTAGAATTCTGATTTAATATGTTTCTAAATCCATAAATAATTTGTGGGAATGTTGGAATAATTGAATGCAATTGATACTGTGCAATTAACATAAAATACTTTATAATGAGCATGAAATACTTTGGAGATATTCATTCGTGATATATAAGCGTTTGTGGGGACCTGTTTACTTATTAATGCTACTAAATCTCAAAATTTAACAATAAGCAAATTTTTGCAAAATATAAATTTCTAGAAACACAATAAAATACGATAATTATACCCAAAATTTAAAGTTTAGGAAATTAATGATTACATAATTTTATTTATATCAATTAAAATATAAAAACCTAATTAAACTTCAAAGATCATCAAAATAATTAATCAATTTTTTTCGAAAACACCACTCATGAATGTATAATTGATATGAATATTGAGTATAAATCGAACGTCTGAAAGCTATTGAATAGACTCTCAATTTGATAGAGTAAATTTCAATAAATATCTTCCATAGTGTTGATTTTATCGAGAAAATTTCTCAAAGACAGGGTCAACCAACTTTCCCTCTTATAGATTTATTTTTAATTTTAAAATTATTTGTAATATGCTTAGTACATTCTAATATATAACATATAATGACAGCAGACAAATTTTTATGAAGATAAAATAATTTATTAAAAATTTCATTTCCTTTGAATTTATTCACTTTCCATTTAAATTTGTATACAATACAATACAGTTTTTAAACCCAAAATGATCGTCTAGGTCAAAACAACACAATCAATCAATCAGCCACAGCTAAGCCAGAGGCTGCTTTAATCAAATCTGATTAAAGAAATATTAAGAAGTAGTTTTACTTACTGTTTAATTTCGTATAATACCTGGAAGCAATGTTTCTTCCAACTTTATTAGTCGATCTGTGTTTTGAAGCAGTCAGAATCCAATTTTGATTCGAAATCCCATTAATAAATGTCCCTTCTTTGCTTTTAGATTGGCCTCAATTGAATTACAGACTGGTAAATTCCTGTTTTGGAATCCTCTTGTACACGGATACGAAAAATTACTCATAAATGAAATAACTGGTTAAGATTTTGACGATGAAATTTACCTCAAAAGGCAACAAAGTAACGTGTTTTCAACAATTTTTCAAATATAAATACCTCAAAACGTTATGCGGAAAATCCTTAGATATGAATTTTTGATTGATAAATATCATATTATAAAGTATTATTTTAAATTTATAAATAGATTTTCAAGGCCATTTTTTTTGTCCCATGTTCTGATGTTACAACCAACTGGCCATATATATAAATTTACAAACTCCGATTTATATAGTTAACTATAAATGAAATTTACAGGGCGCCCCTTATAACAATTTATGGCAAATTATTGTCAAAATAAGTCAAATCGTTTTGCAGCTTGATCGGTTTTGACTGAAAAAATAAATTTCACTTATGATTTCATAATTTTTGCTTGTTGGTACTCACCATCTGATGCATGGTGAACGAATAAAATATGGTGATGAAAAGAGAAGTTCTCTGCTTTGATTAGGTTCTGTTAATTTCCAGATAGTGATCGATTGTTCAGAAGATGCAAGAAGATATCCTCTCTCATCAGAAACTTGCAGTGGAACAAAGCTAAAATCTGTGATGTATGATAAATTTTTTTCGTCGTCATCAAACATATCATTAAAAGAAGATTTTTTGCTAGGAGAAGTAATAGTTGTGTATTTGGGAACAGAAACCGATACGTCCGGAGGTTTAAAGGCAACAGGACGAATTTCTTCTAAAGGATGAAATAATGTAAATAAAATTGGAAAATCCAAATACTGTGACATAGATGATTCAGGTGACCTAAGTAATAGAAGTGATTTGTGGAGTGGAAATATTTTTGCAATTTGAAATGGAAGAGGAATTAAAAATTAAGCCGCTCTTGTGAAGCACGGCCAAGAATTGGTCATTACCAATCACACATAAGGTTGCATCGATTGCTTCGTTTGAAACTGTTAAATGATGAAGAAGACAGCGATGCTTTGACCATATCAATTGATTACTGAACCATAATAACTCAAAACCATCACTGTTAACTTTGTAATGATGTTTTTGTGTTGGATCTGGTAATTTATTGATTCCAAATGGGGAATAAACCCCAACATTTCGAATCATTACCAGTTAAGGATCGAATTTTTAAACGGTCGCTGGTTTCGAAACATTGTTTTTAATGAAATATTTTTAAATATGTCAAAAAAAATTGTGAATTTTAAATTATGCCATAATGACCAAACTGAATAACGTAAATTAACGGTCATTCTATGAATAAAAGATTCACAACGCATTTTATTTGATGGGTTTCTTGATTTTTTATTTTTAGAACTCAATCATAGAGGCCTTCTATGGGAGGTTGACATTTTTTTCCCAATTTATTTCTCATGTTTCATCAAACATTGAAGTAAAACTTTTTGATTGGAGGTTTTCGGTGTATCTTTGAATACATTGTCTTGAATTGCTTGTAATTTAAATATCAATGTAATTACTCGGATCCGAGCATCGATCGATGCTTGAGTTCTCCTTCATTGGAAAATTGTTGTGAACGGCTGATTATTTTGTAATACGATTCGCTTTTTTTTTTTTAATTTTAACGTTCATCTCCCACTTTTTCCGAAAAATTTTAATAATGTTTCAAACCTTAATAATATTTTAACAAATCAATATATAAAAAAAATTTATATGACAAAATTTATGTTCAATGTGTGTACAATTATTATTTAAAAATTCCAATCAGAACTGGAGATGCTACACCTCAATTGCAACACCCTGTCCTTTATCAAATGAATAATTCTTTCTTGACTTTCGAACATCAGATTTATACTTTATATTTATCAACATTATATTTGCTCAATTTGTGGTGCTGAAACTAATTGCTGTTTCAGGAAATCTTATCCAGACGGTGTCGTATTTATAAATAGCTATGGACTGATAAGTAGGCACAAATCCTCTATAAAGTAAAATACAATTTTTGAAAATTCAAAATAAACCTAAAAGAAAACGGGATTAATGAGCTTACCATGGTAAATGTTTGTCCTAAAAATGTTCCCTTGTTAACCCTATAACTTATTTTGCATTTGTAATATCTTTAATTTGGGTAACCAGGTTTACAAGGTAATACGCATAGCAGACATGGTTTATTTACATCAATTAGATAATTTAAATAACAAGCTTGTTATTTATCTTTTCTCCATTACATTATCTGGTTAGTGTGGGTATTCCTTATTTCATTCGTAAGTGCGGTTCGAGTCAACGATACAATTGTATCTTTGTTGTGATTTCAATGGGGCGAGGTTGTAAAATTTGATCGAGGAAGAAATGGATCAATCGAGAAGAAAATATTGCCCATGGACAAAAAAAGAAGAAAAAAACTTATGTGGATTTAAATAGTGACTTTGAAGGAGATCTAATTAATTGATGAAATATTTTCCTGATATAATTGTGGGTGAAGCTGTGGAGCTGATTTAGAGCGCGGTACATCCTGTTTTGGCTCAACCTTCTCAAAGACACGAACCTTTTCAACTTCAGCTTTAGGTATTAAGCTTGAATCACTTTCATCATCAATGTAATCTTCATCGAAATTATATATTATGTACCCGCTAGAAATGAAAAATTCCCATATATGAATATGTTCGGATGGTTCAGTAACAAATGGATTTTCTTTAACCATAAGAATACCATCTTCTCCTTTTCCATAGTAATCTTTAATCACCTTAGTTTGGACAAAACCTAGTTTTTTATAAAGATTTTGTGATTTCTGGTTTTTGATTTCTGTATGAAGATAAAAACATACAGCATCTGGTGATGAATTGATAACATGACTCATCAGGACTGTTGCTACGCCTTTTCTCCTGTATTGTTCCAAAACACTGAGAGTTGAAATATATAATACCATCTGATTTTGTTTTACATTCCAACTGACTGTTATCTCTCCAGCTGCTTCTCCATCTATAAGTGCTATAAAACCATACATAAGAAATCCTTCACAAACTCGATTATAATAATTATCTTCATAATTCATATTGAAATTAGCTTGGTGCATAAATCTGACTAGATCAATGTTTCTTTCGTCTACATATGCTAGTTCTATTTTGGGTGCTGGAATGAATTCTTGTTTCTTTCGGATTTTAATTACATCTGGCATTGGGGCTCGTTCGAATTTGCCAAAATTTTACCAAATTCAGACCTTTACATGCACTTTTCTGTAATTTTTGAATTCAAATAACCGATTTCATACAATTGTATGAAATTGTTCAGAATATCAATCAAATTTTTCACTCGTTTTTAATCGATTTATACTGAATTTTGATGTCATTGAAATAGTTTTTCATGAGTTCTTATCAAATATTTCATGAAATTACTTCAACACTTACAATCATAAATTTAAATGAATTTAATGAAATTTCTCAATATAAAAATATTGTGAAATATAATTATATAATTATCAGTGAAAATATTTATTCAATTCCAAGCAGTTCATTTTCAGAATGGCCTTCAGTTGTTTCAGTTGATTTTGGTAACTCAGTCACAACTATTGGAAGTTGTTCATTTTCGTCATGTTCTAATTTAGTTACGATTATAATTGGAGAAAATGTTACAGAAATTGGTGGTTCAGCATTTTCAATGTGTTCATCAATCAAAAACATTACAATTCCAAATTCAGTTACAACAATTGGAAATTATGCATTTGCATTATGTTCTAATTTAACTTTATTAACACTTGGATATGGAATAAAAAATATTGGAAGTTCAGCATTTGGTAATTGTTATAATCTTCAATGCATTTATTATTATGGAGATTCAGAACCAGAAATTGGTGAAGGTGCATTTTCTAATGTTTTTACAAGTGTTATCACATATCCAACATATGTAGGAAGTAAATTTGGAAATTTAGATGTTGATAAAGAAAACACAGAAGGAACATGCGAACCACTTCCAACACATTCATTTAGTCAATCGAATACATTTATTTAATCAAATACTTATGCACATTCAGATTCAATATCATTCTCAGAATTATACTCATTTAGTCAATCGAATACATTTACTGCATCACTTCAAAGTGATATTACATATTCATTATCATTTTCATACACATTAACAGTTACATTATCAACTACACATTCATTAACTATTTATGAAACAAAAACGAAATCAATTTCATTATATATAAATAATTCGACATTTTCATATATTGAAACAGAATTTATTTATTACAATTACACGATTGTTATTTATTCGACTTATTGTAATTATTATTCCAATTTCTTTACAATGTTTTATACTGATAATAATGATAATCAAAATAGCGATAATAAAACAACGATTATTATCATTTCAGTTTGTGTAATAGTTATAGTAATAGTCATTATCATATTCTTAATTAAATTAATGAAACATATTCGAAATATCTTTAATACATTCAATATGATGAATAATGAGGTACAAACATCAAAGAACACATGGCTTATTTACATCACAGATTCAGTTCCAATTGAATTAGATCAAGATGATAAAGAAATGTTGACTGAAGCGCGAGCACGTCTTACCAAGGTAAGAAAGCGAACGTCAATTAGAAGCATTACGTAATATTACATCATTAAAGAAGAAACGTGAACAAGCGAACCAGGCATTATTATTGAATAGAAAAATGAAGTTTGAAATTGATGTTATTAGCACGCGCAAAGGGAAGAATTCAAAATATGATACTAAAGACGACGACAAAATAGCGAAACTTCAACTAATTGGACTCATTAGGAACAATATTCAAGAGAAGAAACAACGGAAAGAAGTTACAATTACCCAACTTAAGTTAACAGTGACATATAGTTAATTAATCAGCATTTTTTGGATCGGTTAAATGTTTTAAATTTTTACTTATGAATGGTGCAAATGTAGAAAATACTGTATTTTGCACTTGCAGGTGGAAATGAAGAAATTATACATTTATGTGAACAAAATCATTCTTCATTTAAAGAATTATATGAAGCAGCAATTATATATCATAAAAACGAAACAGAAAATATTTTCCATAATACTTAATAAAAATTCCATAATATATTTTTAACGAAAATAAGAAAATTAGAAAATAACTCATAGCTAAAATTTTAGATTTATTGTTGAAAAGGTATCATTTGCGCAAATAGTTCTTTATTCCCATAATTCCTTGTAATTTTATAAAAGGATATTGTTATTGGGGTTTTTTCAATGAAATATAGTCCACTTAATAGATTTCCTGTTTCTATTAATTCATTGATCATTAATTCCCAAACCTGTTTCATATGATTCTGAAAATGTTTTATGATTTTGTTCACATAAATTTCATTACGTTAAAACTCAAGCAATTACTGTCACTTTTGAAAATAGAAGGAACTTTATGTCATAAGGTTCGAATTTTATTTACAAATTTATAATGAAAATATTTACCATCATGCATGATGACTTTAAATATATATTTAAAAAATTGAAATCAATTTGTAAGTAGCTAATTTTGTTGGTAATTATCTTCTATCCAACAAGACCGTTTATTCCCGAGCTAAATGAAAAAGAATGTATTTGGTGTTGTAGTTGCACCAATTGGACATATAGATTCATCGTGCATTAAACCTCTATTTGAGCGATGCGGTGAAATTGAAAAAATTGATTTTAAAAAGGATAATCATAAAAATGTCTCTTGTCAAATATTTTTTAAAACGGTAAATGCAGCAAATCTTGCTGTAAAGGAATATGATGGTGAAGATTTCATCGGAAAACGAGTGTCTGTTATTCGAAGTGATGAACCAATTTTGCAATGTTCATCAACTGAACAGGAAGTTCAACCAAAAAATCATAACAATAACCAACTAAAAAGTCCTCCTTTAATTAAAGCTATTACAAAAAATTCAAATATTGATATACAAAAACCAACCCAAATAGACTCTAATCAATTACCTCCTGAACAAGCTCCAATAGTTGAAGAGGTTGACATACCTAATAACATCACAGCGGAAATAAAACCTACAGATTCAAATAAAAAAGAACAAATTTCAGATTCAACAGAAGAATACTCAAACTCATCTTATTCGTCAACAAATTCATCAGATGAGAGAAAGAGCTCAAGAAAAAAGTCAAGAAAAAAACATCATAAACCCCATCATCGACATCATCATCATCACCATCATCACTCTAGACGTCGCCATTAAAAATATAAATTTTAAAATATTATTAAAATATGTTTTGTTAATTAATTGATGAAAACTAATTTTGAGACGAGTCTTGTGTACTGTATCGCTACGGTTTTTCGGTTATTTTAGCATCTGGTGAAATGAACTTTAACCCAGAAATCGATAATGAGATGATGTTTCCTGAAGCTACATTCACTAAAATGGCCAGGGAATATGGAAAATCTACGAAAGAAATGCGGCGTGCAGTCAGACAATCAACAACTTTGTTTATTCATTATATTATTGATTATGCTGCTCAAAAGCATCAAGGAGATGACGAAGAGAGAGAAGTAGCTATAAAGCCACTTGATATTATCAAAGCAATTCAAGAATTAGGATTTGATTCTATTTCAAGAAAGCTCAAGAACCAAAAATAGAACTATTTTCATAAATGATCTGTCTTATATATCAAATTGATTCTACTTTTTCATTTTATTTTGTTGATATTGACTAATGTGTTATTTTTTCCTGAAAGTGATATTGATGTGATATATAGTTTATCAAGAAAATGGAAAAAGATTTCATTTTTCAAAAAATACCTCTTGCAAAAATATTAAAATACTTGTATAATTAAGCAATTAATATCTTAAAAATAATCAAGACCATATGTTTGATAAAATATAATAAAAAAAAATATTAAACCCATGAAATTTTCATCCAAATCTGTAAATAATGCTTTTTTATATTACTTTCTTCAATAATCACTTAAACCTGAAATCAGATTTTCCAAAATTTATAAAAATGCCAAAATCTAAATAAGAACAAAAATGCCCCATCATGAAATCAATATATCTTCTAGTATATTGTATAATATATTTATATGAATTTTTAATACTAAATAAACAAAATAATATCTTGAGTATACTTTGAATGATATCGATATGGAAATTTGATAACTTTATTTAAAATCTACTTTGGTAATTACATAAATTATTTAGAACAGCACTAATGATAGCATCGTTAAATGGTCACACAGAAATAGTCAAATTCCTCCTGAAAAAGAAGGAAATGCTATAAACACCAAATAAAAATATTTATAGTCGCTCAATGGTTCCTCAAAATTAAGTTCTATATGTATTGATTTTTAAATATTTATTAAGTCATAGTACAAAAATATGAAAATGTATAATGAAATAATTCTAAATTTTTTTTATTTTGAGAGAACAATTTTAAAAAAGTTCACAAACAATCACATTACACAAAGAAAAAAAACAGTCCTTGGAATTTCACTAGGAAAATTAATTTTTGGTTGTTAATGAGATGATCGTGTTTGAATGCATTTTCATTTTTTCTCTGTTCAATCCTAAAAACAGAAAATATTGCAAAGCAAATGATAACAACTTCAGTGCATGATAAACAAATCAGAAGAATCTCAAATAAATTTATCATACTCTCAGATCCCTCAAAAGAATAATTCACAGATTCGATGATTTATTCAGGAATATCAAATACTTTACTTGTATTTTCCAAATCGATATTCTTTTCATCAAAAACGAACTTTCTTGTAAAAACGTTTCGATCTGGTTTAAAGAATGCATCTTCTTTTGTGTATTTATAATGTGGTTCTTTTATACCAAGAATACTAAAAAATTGCCTTGGATTATACGCATATTGATTATGACTAAATGGAATACTTAATTTACCAGATCGAAAGTGATATTTCGATTGTATCGTTTTTGTGTGATTATTCTTAAATTAATTGAATCTGGTTGAATATTTTTCTCAATTATTTGAATGTAACCGACCCAATTTTTTGAGTTAAGCTTAACTCCAATTTGGAATTCAAGTTATATTACAATCGATAGTCCTATTATTTTATTAAAGTATGTATTCATTTATAAATGAAAATTATAGATTTCCATTTTTTTGATATCACAATCACTTTCAGGAAAGAATAACACATTAGTTAACATCAACAAAAATAAAATGAAAATGTTTAATCAATTTTATATATAAGACAAATATTTAATTCTCCACTTATAACAACATTTTTCAACATCAATTGAAACAAATGTATCATTTTCATATGGCAGAACATCTCTTATTTTTTTCTTGTGTGGCGAATTTAATATTTTTTCTTTTATTACATCTTTTTCTAATGTAATAATGGAAACATTTCCATTTTCATATCCGCAAACAACAAATTTATCATTAATATTACTTAACGTTGACATATTATTATTATTATTCTTTAATTCTAATTCAATTTCTAAGTTGCCTTCTAAGTTACTATAAATAATTTTATTACTTTCTTTAACAGAAGCAAAAATTCCATCTTTAAAAAATGCAACTAATTTAATATCATTTTGATACACATAATTCTTTATATATAATCCATGGCAAATCTCATTGATATATACTTCATTTTTATGGTATGATGCAAAAATTAAATTTGTATTTGATATCACTGATTTTATTTTGTTGGGAAAATTAACTTGTGACATCAATTTAAGCGTTAAATCATTTGTATCTAAAGAATATATTTGTGATAGGCCAAATAGATAATCAATCACTAAAAAGTTTTGGTTAGATAAGGTGATTTTTACGATATATTGATATATGAATTTTCGTTTTGTTTTGTTTTTATGTGAATTTATTATTGTTAATGTACATTCAGTTGGATTACATGTGATAATTATTGGAAATGATATCGTTATTAATTGATCTATTTTTGTAAATGTGAATTTTGTTGGAATATAATTTAAATTAGCGTTAGAAAATGTTGTTTCATTATTTTCAAAGTCATAAAAATTGCCCGTTTGGTTTCCACTTTTTGACTTACGGTTCGTTACAATTTTGTATTGGTTGTAAATGTAATCCGTTTGTTGTGATTCAATTATAAACCGCCCGTTTTTTATCGTCAAAAATTGAACGAAATCCGATGAAATTTTCTGACATTCGATGATTGAATCTTTATGAACAATTACATTAATATGTGTATCAATCAAAGCAGTTTTACCCCAAGCATAAGATAAAACCGATTCCAAGAAGTTCGGAGAAATTGATTTCTTATCCAAAATTAATTCGTTTTCAGATCGATTTAATTTTGCATAAGTTAAAATATAAATATAATTTGGGAAAGCGATGAAAACAGAAGGAATTATCATTGTAAAACGAATTAAATTACAATTTAAAATTTTAACAAAATCACCAAAAACATTTGTACATATTATTTTTTCATCTGTATTTATATTAATATTATTATCGTTAATGAATTTTATCGATTCATTTGGACTAGAAAATATCGACGGAAGGTTAACAATAGGTTTAAAGTTACCAATTACATAAGGATATAATGAATAATTTTTAGGATCAAAAGGTTTCATTAAATTATATTTTAATTTTAATGTTACATTATTCCAATTATGATATTGTACATAAATAACATCAATTTGATTTTTCATATATTTATATATAATACTTGAAATATTATTACAATTATTCGTAATGAAAATCGATTTATTATAATCATTTAAGATATCAGTTAAAAATTTATTAATAATTTCATTCAATTGATCAAAATTTGTATTGTTCTTAATAATTTCATTATGGAAAATTTCGAATTGATTTTGATATTGAGTTTTACTTTTGAAATTATGATTTTGAAATTGTTTAATTTTTGAGGAATTTTTTTTAATATTAAAATCTTTTATTAATAATTTAATAAATTCATCGAATTGATTTGATGCGAAGTTATACATTAAAGTAAAACAATATAACCAACAATCAATGTAATCTTTAAAGAATATATAAAATGTATTAATTTCTCTTTTAAATAATGATAATATTAATAATGTATACGGAGGATTTGATATTAAAAATAATTCACATAAAACTAAATTAATTAAAGGGATTAAAGGTTTATATTTTTCTTGAGAAATTTTAATGTTTTTTAACATGATAAAGATATCTGATATTATTGATGAAGGATTTGTTATTAAGTTACTATATATTAAATAACATATATAATTTAATATAATCGAAATTTGATTTTTTGTTTTAATCGATATTATGATTTTATGTAAAAAATATGTGATTAATATCGTTATGATTTCTTTGTCATATTTAAAGTCAACAAAGAAAAATGATCGAATATAAATTTCTAACTTTTCATCATCAATATTTAATAATATATTTAATATAAAATCAAATATTGTTGAATCCGATATAAATTTAATTAAATTCGATGTAATAATTTTTTCATTTAATGTTTTCGTTTTTAATTTACAATTTGTAAAAATTTCTTGAAATATTTCTTTAATAAATTGATATGTTGTATTTATAGTTTTTGAGTTTGTTATATTAATTTCATTGATTAAATCTGGATTAATTTTGAAATTATTAAAATATTTTTCTAATAAATATGAGATTTCAATGTTATTATTATTATTAATATTTTCATTTGTATTATAATCTTCATTTAAAATTATTATATAATTAAACACATATGGAAGAAATGTAACAAAAAATTGTAAACAATTTTCATTTTTTGTAATATAATTTATATTTTTTGTTAAGAAAATTATTGATAATTGAATCTTTTCATTTATCTCTTTGATATTTTCAGGAGTTTCATTCTCATATAGCATCGAATGAAGATTACATAATAATCCACTTAATATTAATGATATTAAATATATAATAAAGTTTTGATGTTTATCATCACTTAATAATAAAAGTGTATCGCCCCAAACACTATCATGATTTATCATCGTGGAAATTAATGTACAAAATAAATTGTCGACTTTGAAAAATTTGGTTGTTATGGTCTCAATTAATATTATTAAATGATATATTTTACATCGGAATTTGTTCGATGAATTTATAAATAATAACTTCAAATCATCAAATGTTAAATATTTAATTAATTCAAATGCTCCGTTTGGATTTGTTTCGACGAAGTAAATTAATTCCTTTACAATATAATATTGGACATTTACATTTTCTTTTGCGTTTTTACCATTTTCGTTGTTATATTTTTCTTTAATATTTTCGTTTTCATTGACAGTAATATTTGTATTAGCATTTACATTATTATTTTCGTTGCTATTATTTATATTTTCATTATTTTCATTTACATTATCATTTACATTATTATTTTCGTTGTTGTTATTTATATTTTCATATACATTATTATTTTCGTTGTTGTTATTTATATTTTCATTTACATTACTATTTTCGTTGTTGTTATTTATATTCTCATTTTCATTGACAGTAATATTATTTACATTACTATTGTTATTATTATTCGGCGGATGTATTAATAAAGATATAATTAATTTCATTACTTGTGGTACATGATTTAAATAAGTTAAAAGTGATCGAATTATTATTGTACATTTTTCCTTTCTTAATATTATTTCTGACAATGCGACAAAGAATTCTGGGAATTCCTCGAATTTAATTGAATGAAATGTTTCGAATATTGAATGTAGTAATAAATCGTTTAAATTTTCCCATAAATTTATATTATATAAAATTTCGACAATTATTTTTCCTATTTCAACTTCATTAATATTTGATTCTTTCATATTTATTAACACTTTCATAATTAAATCATTTGTCACGAATTTATATTTCTTTTTGAAGACATATAAAATTCCATTCCATAAATTCTTTAATAAATTATTACAAAATTTATTAAATTTAAATATCCAATTTAAAGTGTTAACAAATTCTTTTTGATTTTTGGAATTCTTTAAAAATTTAATTAAATATTTACCATCTTTAATTGAAGTTAAATAAAAACTTATACTTAAATAAGGTACTACACATATATTATTTAATTTTGTAGAATTTGTAGGTATTAAATAAAAATCTTTTGCATCACTTATGAAATGTGATCCAAATTTATAACAACTTTCTAAATTATTTGTCGAAAATTGTATTGCTGAGATCAATAAAATATTTTCTTCATCAAAACCTCCGAAATTTGAAATGTTATAATCATTTGATTTAACTTTTAAATGTTCAATTGTATTAATAATTATTGATTGACAATTAATTAAAAAATAATTCCATTCAATTGGATTTATCGTTAATTTTGTTTTGTTTCCAGAATAATTTATTTTCATTTTATCTCTTTTTATTGATAAAGTAATTAAATTGTTTTCGAAAATTTGTATATTTTTGTTTGAGATTTCAAGTAATTTAAACCAAAATGAAATTGATTTATATTCTTTTTCGATGAAAAATTGTTTATTATTTGGATATATTTGAAAAACGCCAAAATTATTTTCATTTAAATCAACAAATTCTTTAATATTTTCATTCTTTAATATATAATTAAATAAATTTTGTGATATGTATTGACTTGAAATTTTTTTCATTAAATCATTTGGTAAATTATTAATAGAATTTGATCCAAGTAAATATAAATTATATGGATCAATGATATAAATATTATTAATATCTTTTAAATATTCTATTAATGATATTATTCGAATTGGTTTATATTTCATTTGATTTTTACCAAATATTAAATTTTTCATATCTTCTTGAGAGATATTAAATAATGGATGATCTTTTGGTAATGATTTAATAAATATTTCGATTTCTTTACGTTGCTTTAATACTACTAAACTTGTTAAAGTTTTAGTTATAATATTAACATCGAATTTTTTTATCCATTCTAAACCATTCATTTTTATAAATTGTTTTGATATTTCATTTGATTTTTCAAATCCATTTAATAATATTTCGAATAAAGTATTATTATTATCATTGTCAATCAATTCCAATATCTTCTTAATGTTTTCGTTGTTAGGATCAATAATTAAAAACCTTGAAATGATTTCAATATAATTTGGAATTTGATTACTAATAATTAGTTTATTAAATATATCTTTTCGTAAATCAATTGATTCATTAAATGAATATAAATCAATTATTAATTGTCCGAAGAATAAATTTTCTTTTAATAATTTTATTAAGAGTTCCGATGGTAATTTAATAACAAAATTATTTAAAAAATCAATTTCGAAAAAATAATTTAATGGAAAGTTTCGTCGCTCAAATACCTTTAAACAATATGAAAATAATTCAAATGTATTTTCATTTTCATAATTATTTAAATCAGATATTTTTTGAAATAATGTTTGATGGTATAATTTACTTAAATGTGGTTGATATTTGTCTAATAAAGAAATTAATTGTTTTACTTGAAATGAATCAATTTCTTTTGTTTCAAGAAATTTATCAAATGGAATATTATTAATTGATGTAGGATAATCATTTATAAGATTTAAAATCATATTAAAAATTGAGTGACGTAATTTTTCATGAACATTAAAAATATTATATATTAACTTTAAGACAGTATTATTTGGTGGTGATGTTAAATCATCATTATAACTTCGTATTAAGACATCATAACATTGAACAAATTGATTTGCTTCTAATACAAGCAATAAGATATCAATTGAGACAAAGCCTTTTGCTGCATTGAAAAATGAAGTGACATTCGGTTGGAATTGTGATGTGAAATTGAAAAATAAAGATACAAAAGTGGCAGCTTCTTCAGCAAATTCGTCTGGTATAGATAATGAAAATATTGTTGGAATTGATTCAGTAAAAAAATGTTGATAATTAACTTGTTTAAAGAATGGCTTGGTTGTATCATTGAAAATAATTTGATTAACTGATTTTAATGTGGAAATCGAAACTGCACCAGTAAATAATGCTTTAAAAATATCACTGAATTTGTTGTTATTGGAAAAATATATAAAAAAATCCTCATCTGAAAAAATAGTGGAAAAAAAATCAACATCAAGGGTATTCATTAGGCATAATTTCATAAATAAAATAATTAAGTCCGAATGGGAGTCCAAAAAATTTATTACTTTCCTGAGAATCTCATAAATATTAATATGATTCCCAAAATTATCAAAATTTTCTAAAATTTGCTTTAAATATTTTGGTGCATGCTCTGATATTTTGGTTTTATTTGTTTCATTGTTGATAAAATTTTCAAATGAATTAACAAATTTTTTGAAGTTCTCTAAATTAGAGTTCGAATTGAAAATATTAAAATCTTGGGATAGTGTTGATAAACATTCAGTCCTTTGTTTATTTTGCTGAGTGCCTTCGTCACTCATTGTCTGATATTTTGTTTTTGTATTTAACACAATTTCATATTCTCTCAATTTTCAAATTTAAATTGAAATTTAAACGTCTCGTGAAAATGGGGTGGTCCCACCATAATACATGGATGTTTCAACCTTATCATATTACACCCAAAGAAACTTTTCACCTAAATGCAATACTGTGTACAAAACATTTTTTTTAGTATGAAAAAAAATTATTTATTCAAAAACTTTAGGATTGATTTCCAGTCAATAAAGCAAAAGCTTCAGCTGCTGTATCTATTGGGTCTTCTTTCTTAAATAATTCTATTAATGGCTTTCCTGTATACTGAAAACATTTGTTTGATATTAATTCCATAAATTCATCGAATAATTTGTCTTCATCAACTTTAGTTTCTGTATTATTAACATCAAATGTGAACGATGCACCTTCGTTTATGTCACTTTCACTTGGGAAGTTGGCAAATGAGAAATTAAATTCGTTTGAATTTGGTTGATCAAAATTAAATGTAAATACCGCATTGCTATTTTCATGAAATTCTTTGTCAATGTCAGTTGAAAATGAAAAATCATCGGGCTTTTTAGCATTGTCTTCCGGAATTTTGGATTTATCGGGTGTAAGAAATTTATTTGGAAATTCAAATTTTGTTGGTTCGGATTTGCTTTCTTCTTCTTCGATTTCGTCTGCAATGTTGAGGTGGATTTCATCATCTTCTTCATCAGTTTTGTCAATTGTTGGAAATTCAAATTTTGCTGGTTCGGCTTTGTTTTCTTCTTTTACTCTACTTTCAGAAGTGTTATCTTCTTCGATAATTTCTTTGGAACTTTCTACAGTTTCTGTATTTGATAAATTATTTTCTTCTATTTTTTCTGTATTTGATTCCAAATTTTCTTCCTTTTGTTTGCTGCTATTATTTTCTTGTTCCGTGTTCGTTTCCTCTTTTTTTTCATCATTATGAATTTCATTCTCGCTTTTTGTTTTTTCTTTATCATTAAGGCTTTGATCATGAGATGCATCTTGGCCAGAAATCTTTTCATCTGACTCATTTAAAACATCTCCTTCTTTGTCTTTTATTTCTTCTTCATGATTCTCTTCATTTCCATGTTTGTTGTCATCATTATTTTTATCGTTGGATTCTTTAGCTTCCTCTTGTAAATTTTCTTCGTTTTGTTCATTATTTTGGCTCATTTTTATCTACCCGACCGTTTATTTAAACGTTCAAAACGAATTTTTACATTTAAAATTTTATTCAAAAAAACGATAAAATCTTGAATAGGTAAATTGTTTATGATCGTTTAGCAATCATAATGCTTTTTTTATATTTGATTTTATATTGATATCAAATATTATTTGAGTTTCATTTGTAGATATTAATTTTTTATTTAATACTCTTTATAGTAAATTTCACGACGTACTTGAACATAGATATTTTACACGTTTTTGTTAAATTTCAATAACAATTGCTATAAAGTCCTTCAAAGAAGGTTACTCCATTTTGATCGTTTTTAATTGTAAATTGAGCTCAAAAATCATAAACCTCAAAAATGATGAAGTATCTTTATTTGATAGGTATGCATTCAATTTTTATTCATAAAAAATCTATTTAGTAGCCACAAGAAAAAACATTGCTTTGTATAACACCAATTAATCTGTCATGCATTGAGTTAATGAGGTTATGAATTTCTAAATAACTAGTTAACCATCCCATGTATTTTCAATTAATGAAATTAATTCATCAATTGATTGTGGCATAAGTTCTTCTACTCTCCTTTCCAAAATTCCCCATAAATTTTCGATAGGATTTATATCTGGATAATTGGCAGGCCAATTAGGAAGAACATTCCAAAACTCGTTCAAATAATTCATTGTTTCATTACATGTATGAATGCGAGCGCCATTTTGCATCAAATACCAATTTTTAGCACCATTCGCCTGATTAGTGCTTGGAATAAGAACTCATCAATATAATCTATCGCATTCAAAGTTCCACAAATTGAAATTAATGGTGTATTATATCTCTCAGATATACCACCACCTTTTTGTTGTAATTTGGTTTTCATCTCAAAAATGTTTTCACCATTTCTCAATTGGTTTCTGATTTTCCGAATAAATGATCTTGAAATGCCTGGTTTTTGCGTATATTTGTGTATCTGTACACCCGCGGATTATCTTGGCCATTACTTTTTGACTTATTTCTACCATGTACTGTGGCATTACCTGATTTTAAGAGTTGTCTATTAAAAAGTGTTACTTCCATGTGGTCAGAGCTGTTCTATCGTTGAAGTAACCTTTTTTGAAAGACTTTATAATAATAAAGCATATTCAAATAATCTCATGAAATATGTTGTTACAATTTCATTCGTAATTCATTCACGTAAGCCAACCCAGTCGATATTAAAACGATAAATTAAAATCATTACATAAATTTAAATGGTTAAATTGAAAAACTATATGAGCTATATGGATAATGATCTGTTTATTTAATCAAATATAATATTCATTTAATATTTTGCGTTAAATACTTTTTGCACGAATAACGATTATCAATAACTTAATTAAAATTCAAAATTAAAGTATATGTATATGATTTAATTATTGTTATCATAATATAAATAGGGTGGTTAAAAAGACCTTGCCTATCAACTTTTCATGTCAATATAGACTCTTTCATTCTAATAAAATATATTCTTTTAAAATTTAGGAAATACACTTCATATTGATGTATTAAAAGACAAACATGATCGTTCATGTATCAAACATTAATTTTTTGTTTAGTTGTACGTTAAAAATGCACGTTAAAACAATAAATAAATGAATTACAAGTCGAAATTCGCTCAGTAAATCACTTCTTATGGATGAAAGGCTTTCAAAATCGAACTATATATCATGAAATCTGCAATGTATATGGAAACAATGTTATTCCTCTCAGTTCAATACAGGATGGAACGCAGAGGATGAAAGAAGGTGTTCATACAATTTCTGATCGTATCCGAACTGGGAGATCTAAAAAATTAGAGTTAATTCTCAAAATTAGAAAATACCTTGAAGGAAACCCCTATGCAAGCACAAGAAAAATTGCAAAACACTTAAATGTAGACAAAAAAACTGTTAAATTCATTTTGATTAATGAATTAAACATGAAACATGTGAATATTAAATGGATACCTCATATCTTATCCGCACAAAACAAAAAAAATACCGTAAGAAATTTCTTTCAAATGCAGACAGGAACAAGCTAAGAAATATACTCACACAAGATGAAAGTTGGATTTATTTTTCAAATCTACGGAATTCAATGTGGAGCCACGAAGAAGAACAGGTTCCAAAAAGAGTTTCAAGGAAAATTGATTCAAAAAAAGTCATGATCTCGGTGATTTGGTCGATTACGAGCATAAAGTCAAACACAATGTATGGAAAAAATCAGAAATTTAACCGTGTGTTTTTTAGTGAAACAGTTCTATCAGATTTATCAAAAAAGATTTCAACTAAAGGTTACTTCTTGCACATGGACAATGCTCGACCACATTTAGTCCCAAACAAACGAAAAGAATTAGGCATCCAAAGACTATCACAAAAACTTTCCACAATATGTCATACGTAAATACTAATTTACTAATTATTCTTTTTCAGTTTTGAGCTTTCGTTGGCATTGCACAAAAAGACTTTATAAAGTCAAAAATGACATGTTTGTTAAAACTAATAGATTTTCTGGGAAAAAATGTTTTTGACACTTTCGGTACAAAATTATTCAAATAATTATTATTTTATATTATAAAAATGCATTTGATCATTTAGTATAACAACCCGATCTATGTGTTGTTCTATTATAAAAGATTTCACGAAACCAATTAAAGCTTTTCTTAAGTCATAGAAAGCGCCCGATAAAACAATGCAAAACAATGAATCAGTGACTTCTTGTTTTGAGAAAGATAATGGAATTATATTATTCCACTGTATGTTGTTACATGATGGGTCAATTACACCTGCAGAAAATATCGCATTTTGTATGTTGATTATATCATGCGGCGTACGCCAAAATCTATCAGAAGCTCTTGAACTCATTAAATCAGACGCAAAGGTTTGATAATACATAAGTGGATCATCATCATTCACTGCTATATCTGTTGTAACAGAGAAAACAGCATCAGATGAATACAAATATGTTAAGTCGACAATTGATTTCTGTGCACGATGTATAAACTCACATATAAATGGGTCACTAATAGAAATGGGACGAAGTGGATGACGAACAGCTTCAATTTGTTCGATTTGTTCTGTTACATACTCAGGAACATCATCGGAAAGTGACACTTTGATGTGTTGATTAATCTCTAAAAATTTAATGTCTTGATTTGACTTAAGATTGATTCCTTTTATGCTTAATTTTTCGATGCCAGGGAAGTAGCGATTTAGTTGATCAAAGGAATCAAGAGTCGTAATGTTATTGTTATCTAGAATAATCGATCGAATAACATAACGATTTTGCTTACAAAAAATCGAAAAGTTGAAAAGTAAAAATTGGAGAACATTATTATTGTCATAATCAAGAAGCATGCCAACCTCATGTAAAACAATTTGTGATAAAATTTCTAATTTGGGTTTTGACAAATCAAGAACAAAGGAATGTAAGCCATTGTGGAGAAGTACATGTTCTAAAAAAATGAGTTCATGATTAAAATCAACAAATTGTTCGAAATTATCTGCAATGTACGAATAATTCCTATCATCTGCTCGAGAGAAAATCAAATCATCTGCAAAATAATGAACTGGCCCATAAGAAAGAATTTGCTGAATCTGGTCTTCCTCTAAACGATGAAGTGCAAAATAAAAAAGATTTGAATTTATATCATCATTTTTTATGTTTTGCTTCTTCTTGTTATCAAAGATTTTTTCAGTTACAAATTTAATGCAATGATTTTTCGTTTTTGGATCAGTTCTCCTAAGTGGACCAATCGCAATTAATGAATGAATAATTTTTTCTGGCGTTTTTGATTTTTTAGAGAGATTTTGTTGGTTCCGAAAATCGACTTTGCGTTGGTTGGTCAATATAAAAGGGTTTCGAAACATATTAATCCATGAGAAACCGTTTTATGAGATGGAAGGGGTGCCCCCTATATCTGGTCGAACAGATATAATTTAATTTTAATACATTTGGAAATGAAATAAAATTCATGAATGTACAATTTACATTTTTTTATAGCAGTAAAGTGTATTATATTGTTTTGATGAAATTAATAATTAAACTTGTTGAATTCGATAAGAATCTGATGTTTGATATGCAAAATACGCAAAATACTCTTTGAAGTCAAATGAACCAAGATTAATATCTCTATCAGGCAATCCAATCTTTCTACTCTTTTAACTTCGAATCTTGATTTTTATTAGTTGTTTCATTAAAATTTAATTATCATAATTTATAAAGAACATTATTAAATAATCGAAAATTAATTTATGCTTTTATTCAATCTAGGATTTATTTTTGCCTAAGACTATTCATTTAAAATGTTCTGAGATTGAACAAAAATATATTCATAATATTTTTCAATTCGACAAAAAATTAAAAAAAAATTGTGTACATAAATTCCCAAAAATCAGTGAGCTCACTGAGCGTATTTGAATAAACCATTCAATTTCAAGAATTAAATGAAGGAAGAGTGAAATTTTCTTGATTCAAATAGTTATTGATACCAAAGGTGAATACATCCACTAAAGAAAGGTCATCAATAATTGGAAGAAGAATAATGAATAGAGCAGCATGAGTTAGTTATGCTCCTTGCATTCAATCGTTATATTTAACGATATAATTTCAGCTGAAAACTGATACAATATTTAGCAATACATTTAATATTTTACTCATTTTTTGACAAAAGCTTTTCCAGTATAAAAGTCATATACTCTCACGAACGATCCCATATTTGTTATCAGTCTTTCTCCGTCGAATACGACTTGTTTCACGGGCCCTATTTCGCCTCTTTTTCTCTGCGCTATTGAGCCGCACAACACATTTCTCACTTCGCTGACGTTTGGTTCGTTCTCCGTCGGCGCCTTCAAAATTTTCACGTTATAATCCGCTGCTACAGCCACGTAACCATTCATTGATGATGAGTCGATACTTTTAATTCCTTCGTGCTCAGTGAACATAAACGTTGCGACTTCTTCGTGTTTTTGATAATTATAAAACAGTAATGAACGTCGTTCACTTCCAATTATTGCGATTTTGTTATCATAAATAGATCCGCAAACTGGATTATAAACATCGGATTTAGATACACATTTCCCATTCATTAAATTAATTATATGATTACCACAAAGTGCAAATTTTTCTTTGATATTAAATGAACAAAATGGAATTTCTTTGTTGGTGGAATAACTCCATAAAACTGGACCACGAGGATTACGAACATCATGAGCAGAGATATCTTCTGAGCCGGCAATGAATATGGTGGAACCTTCATGTGAAGTTTCGAGAATATTGGAATTATGATAAAATTCACATCTTGTATCACAGCCTTCACGAATGTCATAAACACAGCATTTGCCTTTGTTGATGATCGCAAACAAATCGGATGAAATTGGCTGAATATGTGGATGTGATCCGGTTTCAATATTATAAAATGTATTTTTTTGAGTTTGAAGATCTATAATGGCTAAATTGTTAACGCCTACTGAAAGAATAGATTGGGAATCTAAAAAGACAAAATCTTGATTTTCAATTGGGATGTGATACAATTCTTCATACTTACATTCATTTTCTTGATATTCATAAGCATTAAGGAAAATAGAACTACTGGTATTATATGCAAAAGCATTCATTAGTGATCTAACTTTAATTATATCTTTTTGAACAAAAGATTTAACTTTAGGTTTATGAGTTCGTATATTATTTATAATGGAATATCGTTTAGAAAATATTGAAATCCAATTTGTGGTGTGGTTGGGCTGATGTAGTTGAAAAGTTGTTGGTGGAAATTGATGAATATAAATATCTTTCCAAAGAGCCTGTGATGTACACGTTTTAGACATATCGTTATTTACGTATGACAGTGATGATATCTTATCTGGGGGAAGCATTGAAATTGTATCGAAAAGGCAAACAGGTGGTAAATTCCCAAGGTTCATTTTTTAAAAAAGTGCCAAGAATTAATTTTCTAAAAAATAAACGGTGTCAAACAACATTTGCTCGATCAATTTTTAAAAATTTGGAAATTATCATAATGTTCCATGCATACTTCAAGTAGGAATATTATATGCTGTTTAACTGATAATTTAGATTTTTATCATTTTCCATTATAACACATTTAAATCCTGCTAATTTATACTGAAATTTATTCTAAAAAACTTTTATTTTTACATAAAGAAAAAAATGAGATTGTATACTATAAAAATAATAAGTGAAACAAAATAAAATTACTAAATCATTATATTAATTTTATTTTAATATCTCATTGTAAAAAAGAAAAAGAATTTCGAAATATATGTTCACAGTTTGTATAAAAATCCATTCTGGAATTTTGGTTCCATTGTAAATGGAATTTCGAAGATTCAATGATTAAATTTGAACAAATTTTTTCTAATATAAAACATGTTGTGTTTGTTATGTTTTGTAGTACCCGCAAATAAATTGATATTTGGTATAGTTTTTAAGGTAATATATTGATATTTGGAAAAAAAAAACGAACAGGCTTTCTAAATTTTGAAAGTACGATCAAATTTTGGGGCACCCGGTATACTAATGGAATTAACAGATGGTCTTTTGTTTAATCTTTATTCTCAACTTCGCGATCCAAGTGGCACAAGGGCCAGCATAGCATCACAACAACTTGAAGAGATATATAAAATTCCAGCTTCTATTAATAATTTATATTCAATTTTAATGAATCAAACAGACATTATATTACAACAATATGCCATTTGTGGAATTGGTAGTTATATAGCATTTCATAAAACTAATATATCAAAAGAAATTATTGATGCAATTATAAAACTTTCCATCATGAAACTATCAAAAGAACCTACAAGTAGTACCAGTAATCTTCTTATCAAATTAGTTGTATCAATTTCCAAAATATGGAATAATGAATGGTCTGAGTATGAAAATTTTATTCTTAATTCATTACCATTAGAAATTTTAATTAAACTTCTAACGGAAATTATTCATGAACTTCCTTCTTCTAACATTGCGCAAAAGATGACAGATTATTATCCCTTAATTCAAAAAGCATTTTCTACAGATAGTATCGAACTTAATCTAATTGCGACCACATTTTTATGTCAATTAATAATTATTAATCCCAACGAACAAGTCATTGAAACTTTTCGACCACGTCTTATACAACTTTTTGAGCAAATTGAGTCATTACAAAATTATGATTTTATCAACAGATTTTTATTATCAATTTCTGATGTCTTAGAGAAAGACATTGTTTTAATTCCATTTTCCAATGTTCTTAACATTGTATTAACCATTTTATCCAGTAACACATCCACTAACATCAAATATCGAAACAATTCATTTTTATCGATATATATCACAAATTTTAATGAAGAATTACCATTTGATTTTTTAGTTAATTTACTTAAATTAGAAATGGACTTAATAACACAATTTTGTGTCTTTAATAATGAAGATCCAGATTTATTATGGATCATCGAATGTGAACAAATGTTTCATGGGATATTTCAACGATTTTCGAAAGAGAACATAATTAATATTTCATTAAGTTATTTTAATGAATTTTATAAAAGTGAAATAGCAGAACAACGATTTGCTATTTTAGAGATGATGATGTGTTCCATCACAATAATTCCGACTGCATTTGAAGATTATATTCCAAATATATTATCTCTTTTTGTTGCACTCTTAAAAGATCCATATAAATATACTCGAATAATTTCATGTTTAAATTTAACAGATATTATTAAATTTTATCCTGAAATAATTACAGAGAATATACAATTCTTAACACAAGAAGTTATGCAATTTTGTATGAATGAAGATTTAAATTTAGGTTCTACATTATTAAAATCAATTGTTTCAACATGTTTAAATTCAGATGAAATCTTTGAAATGATTTTACCATTTATTCTTGAATTAACAAAATATTCTGATTCGATAATATCAGATAATGCGATAACTATTATTAAGAAATTAATAGAAACATCACAAACTAAAATCGAGAAATTCTCAAAAAATATATATTTAATGTTTTATCAACGAATTATAGAAACCAAATTAAATCAACCAGAATTATTAAGTATATTAAGTAAACTTTTAATAGTTGATAATGAACAACTTAAAGAATTTATACCAAATTTCATTAATTTAGTTTGTGAAGGATTACAATTACATCAATATACAATATTATTTTCTATCTCTAATCCAATGTTAATAATTTTCCGAGATTTTCCAGATGAATTATTAGAACAAAAATTATTTCCATTATTAAATGATATTTCAAACATTAAATATGATGAAACTAATCAAGATGAAATTATATATTCAAGTAACGCATTATTTATCATGTCATTAATATATCAAAAATTAAAGAAAATCGAATATTTACAAATAATATTAAATACATTAATGAAACATATCTTTTATCCTATTCCTTATTCATTAGTATTATGTGCACAAACAATGCAAGTCATACAAAAAGAATCGCAACATATTTCTCAATCACAAATTTATATGGGACAATTTGAGAAGATAATTGAAATATTCATTGATAAATTATCTAATTTTCATCAATATGATTATTATGTATTAATCGAAATATTAAAATCATTATCATCGATATCAAAGAATTCCGGAATTATATTATTTCGGAAAGAAGTATTTAAACTTATCAAAATTTTTGAAGAAATTATTAATGATCTTATACAACCAAATGGTGAAACATTTTTAACACATGAAAAAATATTAATACCAATTTCTGAAATTATAATAAGTATTTCATTTTCACCTGATTATAATCCAAATGAAATATTAGGAATCATTTTACCATTTTTAAATAATTGTATTACTGATAAATCAATACATTTACAAGCATTCTCGATAATTATATATGGAGAATTAATATCGAAAAATCAAATTCCTGATCCACAAAAAATGGAAATTATTAAATTTGTGTTTTCTCGTATTCTGAATGAAATACCAAATGTTTCACAAATATCAGTTGACTTTGTATCTATTTTATGTTCGAATGAAGAAAGTCGTTCTATCATTGAAGGGTTTGAAATCTTATCGATGTTATTACAACGATTAAAATTAATAACGCAAAACAATGCGTCGAATATTAAATTAAGTGAACATATCATTAATGCTATAGTATCTTTAGGACAATTTGTTCTATTGGAAAATTTCCCATTCGATATTGTATTACCTGAAATATTTGCACATTTACCATTAACTTTCGAATATAAATTTAACAAACGAATTTATAATTATATAATTTCAATATTCCATAAAATTCCTCAAAATTTGTTGGAAAAATTCGTAATAATATTCGTGAAGTTGTTGGCAAGATCGGAATACCAATTAAGGAATTTGGAAATTAATGACGAAATTTTAATAACGTCAATCATTGTGAAGTTGGAGGAATGTTTGTCAAAAATTAATAACAGAGAAAAAGTTATCGAACAAATTTTGGGAGGAGACCAATATAAAATCGAATGCTTCTATAACACTTGTCAAATGTATAACTCGTGGAAAGACTTCTTGTCGGGTGCAGGGCTGAATATGATGCAGTGTATAGATATGACACCGATCGAAATAGATTGATCGAATGTTTGTAACAGTAAATGTGAAATAACTAATTCCGTTTTGTATTTGAACAGAATTATAATGAACAAAGTTAATCATTTAAAATTCATTCAAAATATATCGGAGCATAATGACATTAAAATTGGCTTTGCAGAAAAAGTTTAGTGAAATGATCATTCCATAAAAATATTTGTCCTGAAGAGGGAGAGGTGGAAAACGTCATAGGAAGGTTATGGGTGAAAAATTTCGATAAATGAAATCGGATTTGAGAGGAAAAAGTTGATAGAGATAGATTTAATAAACTATTCAATTTTTCGAAAAAATAAGTTCAGGCCCGGGCTTAAACATGAAGTATATGTATATGCTATAGCAAAATTGGCAATATTTATAAAAGTAAAAATGATGAAATAAACGAAAAAAAATCAGATAATTGTCAAATTAAAACAAAATATTCAAGAAGTGCAAGAAACCATTTATAACATTTCATTGAATAATGATGTGTTACAGCAAGAAAATATTGACCTTCGAGAGATAATTCGGTTAATTAAATATCAGTCTTCAATTATCAATTCCAATCTTGCTTTCACTAAAGAAAAAAATTTATCGTTCAGGTGACGAAAAATTATAAATCGAAGATTCTATAAATAATATAAATTTTCAAACTTTTTTTATAGAATCTAAATTCTCATTGTAAAGTACTTCTTGATTGAATTCTTGAAGTTTGGATCATACACTAAGCTTAACGTGTATAAGCAAAGTCTAGTGATCAAAGAAAATGAATTATTCTAGTGAACTCCATAATTATTCGAATGGTCAGACCGTTTATTAATTTTCAATGTACTCCCAACTTAATGGCCTCTTATTACATGAATAATATAATAATATTCTACTAACTCTGGATCAAATTCCAGATTCATTGAACCGAATTTCAATAGCTTCCAATATTTTAGGTTGTACAAAACAAACAATAAGGAATGCCATTCGTTGGAGATCTAACCCAGCGGTGCCAACCGAAGATGGATTTATATATAACCTGGTGAAACTAGTATCGATGTCACTCGACCAAGCACATCCTCCAAAGGTAATGATTTGGGGAGGAATTGGTTAACCAAAATCTTCCATATTTTTTTAAATCGATAATTGAAATTTCGAGGAAAAGTGAGAACGATGAAAATTTTGAAACCTGTAAAACTTTCGAATTGAAAGTATTTAATTCAAATAAATTTGGAATCCATCATAGAATTATCGGCAAAGTGTCTTACACAGTAGACCCTTGCTGTCAAGCAGTAACATTCACGAGTCGATTCAACTACTATAAAAATTCAGTATCAGGCCTTCCATAAATACAACATTAGACATAAACTGGTTGTAAAAAAATTAGCAGCACTTTTAACGAATTGTTTTATTATTTATATTCTAAAAATTGTGAATTTAAGCAAAATTAAGATATGCAGCCATAAAAAAATAAATAAATTTTGTTATTATGAACATGTTGTGAAAGGCTGGTCTTTTGTGAATTTTTGTTTTTATTGACCGTTAACTCTGTCATAACTGCTCAAAATTTTCTATTATGTGTAATTGCTCCAAAGATGGCACTCAATTAGAAAATATCGACAGAACAATAATGTCACAAAGCTCGGAGCAGATATTTGACTTATTTAAGAATGACGTCTTTATAACAATTTTCGATCCTGATTGGGATTCAATTTGGGAATCTGCAACATCTGCCCAAATTCTAAGTGAATATAGAGAACAAATGGCGTCGGTCAGTAGGCACATCGAAAATAGCGAAGAATCAATTCGTCAACTCAATTCAGGCTGGAGAATTGATGGATTAGTTTCATATTGTCTTACTTGTCATTCGAGTCGTATTTATGTTTATCTCTTGGATGATGCACATCGTCTTGTTATTATTAACCGATATACCGACAGTTCATCTCTTTCAGATGATCCGAATTTCGATAAGACACTCAAATCAATTGTAAATAACATTCGCGAATCTATACTTTCACTTTCTAACTTTGAACAATAAATAAATATTAATATGTTTCGAATTCATTTTTCCAAATTTTCTAGAAAAGCGTTTTTCTAATGTATACATTAATGCATTAATGCTTAGGTAGTTTATTATTGGTGGTAATATGTACTTATTACCAAAAGACTTAATTGGGCAGATACAATGTTTGTTGTATCCTGTGAACGATAATTTTCAATTGTTTACATAAAAATTGCTTGTTTAGTTCAATTTTTTCTATGAGATGTATGAAATTTTGGGGTGCACCAAACCATCAAAAGTAATGAAAACTGAAAGAGAAATCATGCAAGCAGGAGATACTTTCGATGAATTTACAATCATTCAGCACGTTGGTAGTGGTGGCTTTGGTGATATTTATAAAGTCAAAAAATCTACTGATGAAGATTTTATCTGTGCTCTCAAAATCGAGAATAAAAAAGCTGGATATAAAAAGCAAGCCCTCCTTCATGAAGTTGAATTGTTTCGCAAAATAAACTCACCATATATTCCAAAATTCATCAAATTTGGTGAAAACCCAAAATATCGATATTTCTTCTTAGAACTTTGTGGGCCATCTATTTCTTCTCTTCGAAAAAAGCTTCCAGATCATAAGTATAGTTTATCCACAGTATTACGATTAAGCATTGAAATGGTTCGTTGCATTGAATCCTTCCATTCATTTGGACTTCTCCATCGTGACATCAAACCCGGCAACTTTCTTATTCGCCCAAGTCTTTCATATCCACTTGCATTAATTGATTTTGGTCTTAGTCGGCCATATATCAATTCACGCACCAACGAACCCATTCCCCCGCGAATAAAACCCGGGTTTGTAGGCACTGAGCGGTATGGTTCACCTTATGCGCATCAAGGAATTGAACTTGGTCGGAGAGATGACATGTTCAGTTGGTTCTATTCCGTTATGGAAATGTACAATGGTTCGCTTCCGTGGACAGAATTAGATGGCCAAGAAGTTGTTAAAGCGAAAGAGCATGCAAAAGTACTTGAAGCAATTGTTGGAATGCCGAAGCAAATGACAGAAATTTATCGATTAATACGAAGAATGAGAAGACAAGACAAGCCGAACTATGAGCTTATCATCTCGTTTTTGGTGGATGCAATGAATGAGTGCGGTGTGAAATGGGACGAGCCGTTCGATTGGGAAACGAAATTACAAGAAAATGAATTAAATGAAATTTCGTCAATATCTTTGAAGCCACCAGAAAATGAAGTCCCAAACATACCGAAAGATTTGCCTCCTCCAGTGCTACCACCAGTACAATCAAAGAAATGATTTTATCTAATAAATATTTTTTAAAGTTGTAAATATTTAATAAACGACAAATTCATGTGTTCATATGAAAAAAATTTTTTTGGATGGATATATCATCATTCAACTTAATTTTTGCGTATAACTTTGTTATGGAAAAGATTAGACTTAATAGATCAGTAGAATAGAACTTTACTTGCTAGCAAATTTCAAAAGTTCATGCCTTTAATTCTAAACATAAATAGATATGGCGTTCGCTAAGAAAAAAGAAATAATAATCTTCTTAATGTTAATCTATTCACATGGAAAAAAATCAAAATAATTGAATTTTAAGAAATAATATATATTTTTAAACGTGATTTGAATACATAAGTTTATATCATTTAATTATATAATTATAAAGCGTCTTACAGTGCGATTGTAATATTATAGTGATTTTTTATTCAATTAATTGAAAAAATGTGTTAGAGCTTTACTATAGTATACTTTATTATTTTGAAATTTTTTTGCAACATCATTTAAATAAATAATGAGTCAAAGAAAAGCAAAACCTCATATACGAGCTAAGTTCAGTCAAGAAGAAGATGAACTTTTACTCCAACTAATTGGAGATCAAGAATACCCTGATTGGAGTCAAATTGCAAAACATTTTCCTGCTAAGAGTCCAAGACAATGTCGAGAAAGATATAAAAATTATATTAATCCTTCTTTAAATCGGACTCCATGGTTACCAGAAGAAGATGAAATTTTATTAATGAAACATAGTGAAATAGGTCCAAAGTGGGCTCAAATAGCATCGTTTTTGCATGGTAGAACAGATGTAAGTGTTAAAAATCGTTATCATTCATTAATCCGCCATAAAAATCAATTAACGACAAAAGTTCCAAAAAGAATATCAACGAAAATCGATACTGATATTATTGAGAAATTTTTTCAAAGTATTTCTTTAGAGGAATCATTGTTTTCCTTTATTTCAGATTCTGATTCTTATAGTGATCTAAGTCATAAAAGATTTCCACAATAAAATGAAACATTAATTTTAAAAATTTTATATTAAAAAATGAATAAAAAATGAATTATTTATTTATATTATTATTACTCACATTTTCATTCATTCTTCTAGTGCTGATTCTTCAATAGACATTGAGTAAAAAGCAGCTGCTATTTCTCCTTTCAATTTGAAAGCCTTTTCTTTCACTGCGTTATATTCGGACTCAATGCAATCATCGATGAGGTTTGTGATGTCGACATTATTAAAGAATTGTGCCACGTGTTTCCAATGATTTACTATCACAGTTTTCATTATGTTAATCAAACAATCCAAGCACTCAGTTGTGGTGTCATCTTCACCAGGGTCTATCGAGTCAATTATATTACAAAGTAGCGACGGCTGTATGAATTCAGAAAGAAATTCCAAATCGCCATATTCAAGAACTTTTTTCATTATGCGAAGAGATGCGACTTTTACTCGATGGCTTCCCTCAAATGAGTCTTTTATGATCTGTTTAGGTAGTTCTTGATCAACAAGAGCTGGAACTAACCAATCGCGATAAGGATCAAAAAGTTTATATAATAGTTTATAAAGTGCAGCCTTTGTAACCTCTGAGTTCACGTTATCTTGTATCCCTTTAAATACATTCTCTGGAATGATACTATTAAAAAGATCTTCACAAATATCTTTTTGATCATTAGTACTAAGGATTTTGGTGAAAAGTTTAGCAACATAATGCGTAACTTCCGAAAGAGCTTGTTCATTTAATCTTCCACGTATGGAAGGAGTGGGATTTATATATTTCATACAGACATCAGTCAGAAACTTAGAATCTTTCAAAATAGAAAAAATTATTAATGTGTACTGTTTGAGACCGTTTATTAGCATTGAAAATAAATATTTTGGATTGGTGAAATAGGGATCAAAATGGTTCATCGCAAACAAGAGAAATGATTGATTATATTCATCATAATTGGAGTTAGTAACAATGTTAAAACATATCGTATGTGAAATGTTGAGGAATTCATCCTTCATTTCAACAAACGATTCTAGCATATCAGTATTTATATCAAAACGATAATAAATACCAAGCTTGGAGAGATCACACATAATGTAACCAATTGATATTAGTAGGTTTTTGGTTATATTTTGTGATATGGGATTTTGAATCATTTGATTGAGACATTGTACAACTCCATTTTCATAAAAGAACTTTGTAATAAATGTATCATCACATGAAAGAAAAGAAGAAACCAGACTAACAATCTTGGATAAGGGCTGAATACCCTCAAATGAATTAAACATTTTTAATTTTGTTGAGATAAAATTAACAAATCCGTTTTGCATTATATGACAAAAAAGCTGTTTTACATTTGCATCTAGCATAACTTTGATGATTTTTGTTGATTCTTTTAAAAGGTTTAAATCAAAGTTTTCAAAAGATTGGTAAATATTTTCAATATTTTGATTAACAACATTAATACAGTCATTTATATTTAAGTTTGAAGTGTTTATTATTGAACCGATTCGTTGTTTATGAGAGCTTTTGCTCAGGGCTTTGTAGCTGCATTCCATAGAACATGTTTAAACAAAGCTTCTCAAAAATCTATTCGAGTTAACGTCTTAAGTTCTCACAATGATCCGAACAGAGTCTGTGAATTTATGGTCATTGGTAAAAATGGATAATCAAAAGCCAATGGATGCCCAAAAAATTGAAAAATTAGTGGCTAAATTCCAGGAAAACCTCAGTAACTCAAATAATTCTGTTGGTGTCGCTGTAATCAAGACTCTTACAAATGCCATTGAAGAGTCCACAGCCGACACATTTATGGGCGTTGATATCCAAATTAGTGATGTTATTAAAGCTATTAAAATGGCCTATCCTAAACTTCCAATTCATTTTTATGGTGCTGCACAAGTTTTCCGTGCAGGTATGTCAAAGGCCAGTGACACGCATTCTAAAGGCAATTGGAAAGCTCTTTTTATTGAGCATGCTCGACAAACAGCACTTGAAGCTGAAAAAGTTCTTCGTTTAATTCCACAAGTTTCAACCGAATTTCTTCAACACGGGATGACTATTCTTACCAACGGCTATGATCAAATGGTACAATCAGCATTAAAAGTTGCAGCATCAGATGGACGAAATTTCCATGTTGTCATAACCGAAGGTCGACCACGGGATGATGGTGTTAAAATGGCGTTATCTCTTAAGCATCCAAATCTTAAAGTCACAGTCATACCCGACTCAGCTGTTGGATTATGGATGAGTAAAGCACATGTAGTCCTTGTAGGAACAGACTTAGTTCTTGAAGACGGAGGGCTCCTTGCACCCGTTGGCACATCTAATCTTTGTACACTTGCGTATACGCATCGAAAACCTGTGTATTGCTTATGTGAAACATTTAAATTCATGCGAAAATATATCATTGGCACAGACGACATCCAAGAGTACCAAAGGCAATGCGACTACAAGCCAACAGGCGCTGGAAATGAGTCTTTGCAAGATATAGAAATAGACGCACCGGAATTCGATTTTACGCCCGCAAAGTTCATAACTTTGTTGCTGACAGAAAAAGGGCCAATGCCTCCAAGCGCTGTTACACATGAATTAACGAAGTTACTCGGTGTGTCTTAAATAAAATTTCTGATTTGATTAAGTAATTTAAAGTTTTAAGAATAATAATATTTAGTTAATAATAATTCAAGAATTACAAAATTGATTCTTTATATATTCCAATAAATTTGAATTTCTTCTTTTCGATAATGGGTTATTTTAATATGTTCAAGAAATCAGAGGAAAAAGAGATGAAATTACAAAGCTTTTCTGCAGTTTGTCATTATTTTTTCATGGATGGTAGAAATCATTATTATTAAAGTACAAAATTTTATATCAAGAAAGCAGCAGAATAATTATAGAAAAATCAAATCCACATTAAAAAAAGTTAAAGAAAAAGATTTTTACAATAAAAAATTATTGAAAGTAATCTCGGAAGAACTTTCATTCTTGTAGTTCAAAACTTGAAGTTTTCTTGAAAGTTCAAGTATCTTGAAGTTTAAAACTTCAAGAATGAAATTTTTTTCTGTTCAAAATTATTTTGTGAATGTCCTTTTGCTGATTTTTTTCCTAAGCATTGAAAGTTCTTCGGAGATGCTTTTAATCTCATTTCTGATGGAATCTGAATCCGAATTTTCTACTAATGATTCATCAAACTGTTCTTCTGAAGTTAATTTCCATTTAGTTTGAGAAATTAATTGTTGTTGTTGCTTAAGCATAATTGTGCGATCTTGATTATGAAGCCTTTGAAGCCTTATATTACTCTGAATTAATTCATTTACTGACGATAAGAGCTGACCTCGTTTACACTTAAGTAAGTTAAGTGTATCTTCATAATCTTGAGAGTTTGACTGTATTTCTATCATTGACTCTATAGATTTTTCTATATCTGATTCGTGGACTTTTAGAACTTTTGCTAAATGTTTCATTCGGACTTCGTATTCATTAATTGATTTTTTATTTTCACGTTTTATTTTGGTGGGCGCTTTATTTGGTACTAAGTTAATGTTGCTGATGAGAAAATCACAAAATTTTGATAAACGTTTGGAAATTGATGGTATTTCTTTAATATTTTCTAATATGTCAATACTTTTTTGATCATCAGAAAATATTGTTTCAATTGTTTGATTTATTTTTGCATCTAAAGTTGATTCAATATAGTTATTTGCTGAGAAAGCAAGATTCATTTTTATTTATGATGGAATTGCTTAACGTATGTAAAGGCACCCTTTAAACCGTTTATTTTCCATACTAAAAAGTGTTAGAAATTGCAAATGGAACAACTTGATCTCGACGCTGTTTTATCTTATCTTCAAGAAGGAAAACATTTGGACGAAAAGTCCGTAACAATGATCTTAATGAAATTGTTGGAAGTTCTTTATGAAGAGCCAACACTCCTTAATCTTCATTCACCAATTACAGTATGTGGAGATATTCACGGTCAACTTTATGATCTTTTTGAACTCTTTGAAACAGGTGGCGATCCGTCAACCACTCAATATCTTTTCCAAGGTGATTATGTTGATCGCGGGTATTTCTCACTTGAAACTTACTTATACTTAGCTACACTCAAACTCAAATATCCAAACAACATCTGGCTTTTACGTGGCAATCACGAATGTCGGGAAGTCAGCAAACAGTATGGTTTTTATGATGAATGCATGAAAAACTATGGCCATGCCGGTATATGGAATCTTTGTCAAGAAACCTTTGATTTATTACCTATGAGTGCCCTTATTAACAAACGTATTTTCTCTACACATGGAGGTCTTTCACCAGATATTGCATTAATTGAGCAAATTCCATTGATTGAAAGACAGACTGAACTTCTTACAAAAGGTCCCTTCTGTGATCTTGCATGGAGTGATCCCGAGCCTACAATCGAAGGTTGGGGAGTTAACACTCGCGGAGCAGGGTGGTTATTTGGGAGCACCCCAACTAACGAATTTTGTCATAACAACAAAATTGAATTGGTTACACGAGCCCATCAACTTGTTATGGAGGGTTACCAATATAACTTTTCTGAAAAAGTTCTAACCGTTTGGTCTGCCCCGAATTATGGATATGTGTCGAAAAATGTGGCATCGGTTTTGAAGCTTGACCAGAATCTAAACAGAGATATTAAAATCTTTAAGGAAAGACCTTCTGATAAGAGAAGAAAACCAGATGATTTTGTTCCTCATTACTTCACCTAAAAAATTCAAATTGAATTCATATTTGTTATGTTATTTTAACATAGATATGTGATTCCTTGATAATTGTAATTCATTTTATAAATTTTATTGGTTAAAATTAATAATAATCGGAATTGCAATTAAGAATAATTTTGTTTCTTTTTCTCGGATTTCGTAAGGTTTAATTGCATCTTAACTTGTAAATTCTTCTACATTTAAAGTTTTTTATATATTTTTATATTTAAAATCATTGTTACAACTATGTTGAAGATGAATATCAATAGAGAACTGAAATTCCATCAACTCTTATTCTTAAATAATATTATTTAAAAAAAATTGTAATGAATATAGCCCCATTAACATGAGAAATAAAAACACTAATATCAAATATTACAACTAAAGTATATTGACTAATGGTTAGCTTGATACAAGAATCAATATCAACAGAATTATAACCAACAAAATGTGTACCATGTGTTTTTACAAAATTACATATCATTCAAAAAATTAATATTATGCATAATTGTAATTGATTGTAAATTTGAAATATCTCCATTAAATAATGAACTATATATTTTATATAGTTATTGACCTTTTTATATATATTGTCATAATGTTATTTCAATCATACTCCAACATCAAGAAACTGAACGAGGAAACATATTAAATCATAATATGATCAAAAGCTGAAAACAAAAATTATTCATAAGTAAATTTTCTTGTTTTTCATAAGTAATATTGATTAAGATTTATATATATTATTATAATATAATATTCTCATTTATATAAAAAGAAAATCTTCAAAAATTTGATAAAATCTTTTCATGTTACCAACAGCTGCATATGAAATTATTTAATTTATTAATAAATTCATTCGTAAAAAGAAAAGTTTGATAAGTTAATGCTTTTTTTACTAAAACATTTTAGTTAACGTTAACTAGAAAACAAAAGAATTCCAGAAAATGTTTAGAAGACTCTGAATTGCTTCTTGTCGGCACCAACTGCACATGGCTTGACAGAAATTACGTTGAAATGAACTGTCTTTGAAAGTGGACGACATTCACCAATTTGTACGATATCACCTTCCTTAACAATAAAGCATGGGCTGCAATGAGCAGGGATTTTTGTGTGGCGCTTTTCAAAACGCTTGTATTTACGGATGTATTGAAGATAATCACGACGAACGATAACAGTTCGCTTCATTTTAGTTGAAACAACAATTCCACGCATTACACGTCCGCGGATTGATACATCGCTTGTGAATGGGCATTTATGGTCGATGTATGTTCCTTCAATAGCAGTTTTTGGAGTTTTAATTCCAAGGCCTATGTTCTTTGTGTAACGTGGTTTTTTGTCGGAACCACGGTATTTCTTTGATGCAAGACATATTTGCTTTTGTTTTTGGAAAGCACGCTCGGTTTGAATATCAGACATGAAAGGTCGACCAAACCGCCCAAACCCCCGTCAGCCGATACGCACAGAGGAACCGTTAAAGTTTGATTTTATTCAATTTTTGCCAAGAAATAACCGTTTTCTAAATTTCCTTCATGATTGTAAAGCTGATAATTCTGTTGTAATGGTTCTGAAATTACTTTTTGAATCAAATAACTGACTTTTTTTTTCTATAAAAACTAAATGAAGAAAGTGAAGGCAGTTCTTATAGGAAATTCAGGTGTTGGTAAAACGTCAATATTCCAAAGAGTAGATACTGGCGAATATAGTGATGACCATGTTCTAACTGTTGGTGGTGCTTACGCAAAAGTTACTAAAACAACAAAAAATGGACAAGAAATTGACATTGGTCTTTGGGATACAGCTGGCCAAGAGCGCTTTCGAAATGTGATTCCTATGTACTTCCAAAGAGCTTCTTTCATTCTTGTTATCTATGATGTTTCTGACCAAGAATCTTTTGATGCTCTTCCTGGTTGGATAGATATAGCTAAAGAGAAGGCTCCAGCTGACGCAAAAGTTTTGATTGTTGGGAACAAATGTGATCTTGAAAATACACGCGTAATCGATTTTACACAAGCTCAAAATTTTGGAATGAAGGTGGGGGCTGTTTTAACGCTCGAAGTTTCAGCAAAAACACAATTTGGGCTTGATGTTTTATTTCAAGAAATAGCTAATCTTAGTGAAGAATCATCTGAAAATAAGCAAGAAGTAGAGGAAGATGTGAAACTTGAACCTGCTGATCCCAATGAAAGGAAAAACAAAGGAAATGATAATACTCGTACACGGCAGCAATGCTGTTGAATTAATCTTTCCATGGCTATTACATCAAGTACTTGATACCAAAAACTATCTCTTAAGCTAAACTGTTTAACTAATTTTTGTAGCTTCTTTTTATAAGATGGAGTTCGTTTGTTATCGTATCTATCGTTATGATTTTACTCAGAAATTCAATAAACATTTGAATTAAATTTGATCGTTTTTGCCAGGTAAAGTCAAAAAAAAATTGATGCAAAAAATCATTTTCATCATTAACTTCTTCAAAATTAAAAAGATACTGTTTACATAGAAATTATATTTAATGATTACTTTTAAGTCAATTCTATATTTCAATAACATAAAAATAAATATGATCATAATTAAAAAAATTTTATTAATAAATCGCAATGCAGATTAATATCAGAATTTAATAACAATATGTAACATATGACAATATCATTAGACATTTAACATGTTTTGCCTAAAAATTTATAAACGTTAATCGTTGCCAACTAACTTTTTATCTTCATTAGTACTATCATTTAAGCAATTAACAAAATGTTTTGTTCTTAAGGATAAAGTTGAAATTTGAAAAAAGATTCACCAAACATATCCTCCAAAATTTGGAAATGTATTTGTCATTAGACTAGGTTGATAAAACGATGAATAGTCCGTTGAGGTGTTATGAAAATTCAGAACTTTCGTTGGTAATTGATTATTTAACATTTTATCATTTGGATTAGGAGGGTCAAAACTAGATATAGGTGGGAGCTTTGGTTTTGATAGTGCGCTCTCTTTGAGTGCTGTGTTTTCTTGAAATCCAAATTCAAGTTTTGCAATGGGAATCGAATTTTTAGACTTTAATTTGGTCCACCTATTTTTCATGCTGACGTAAGACCTAGAAGGGAAGAAAGTTTTGATTTGAGCCCATTTTGTTCCAAGTTCATTGACTTTTTGATAAAGAAGTTGATCTTCATCTTCTGTCCATGGATCTTCCTTAATTTCTGGTGAAAGGTAATTTATATATCTTTCTCTGCATTGCCTTGCTTTTCGATTTGGAATAAATTTGGATATTATTGACCATTTTTGACCGTATTTTGAAACAAGAGAGATTAATAGAGAATCTTCAGCTTCTGTGAACTTTTGGTGTTCTCCTGGAAAAAGAGGTCGCGTTGTAAGGCCTGGTGCTGGAATCAAAATAATGATAAAATGAAACTTGAACTAACGACTTTTTCAAAACATAAAATCGGTCATTTTCTATCGGACTCTCTTTTTGAACGATTCGAAATTTATAAATTATTCAATCATTTTAACCTTGAAATTCGGTTGCATAACATACAGCACATGAACCAAAAATTAATCAATTAGTTGCATTTGATTTAATTAACTTGCGCTAGGCTTTTTTTCGGCATGGTTAAACTCAAAATTCTTAAAAAGTTAATATTGAGAGCAACAAACTCCGGTGGGTCATGAACCCGTTCATTAAAAACCTCATATCAGTATTGAAATTTTCAATTGAAGCAAGTCAGAAAAATCCATTTTTATGGTAGCTTTTTACACAAAATTTCTACACCGGGTGTTCACATGAAAATTGTCGAGTTCCGGATTTTCATGCCATTTCAGCTTCCTTGGTGCCGTGCAGCAGCCAAGTATGCAGTGAATAGGCGAACTACAGAAGAATCTGGGAATGGTGATGGATTTGAAATCATCGAAGCCGGAAATTTTGAGGAAAATGGACAAACTGGACGTTACGTGCATCGTGTTCTACATTTTAAAAATCAAATTCCTTTTGCTATTCGATGGGCAATTCCAGAAAAGTATACATCTATTCATGAAGATAATCGAAATTGCTTTCCTCACTACAAAGCCAGCTTTAGAATGCCCAACCTTGGCGATGATTTAATTTTTGAAACTGAAACAAAACACTTTGAATGCAAAGAAGGAGAAACAATTGAAGAATTTATTAATAATAAATTAGTCAACGTAATGAACTTCAATGAAAAAGAACTAGCCGAGAGACAAATTGTTTATCTAGACATTTTAGATGGGAAAGAATCCAAAAATAAGGAATTTGATATTCATGGTTTTTCATTTGAAGAAGGTGGAATACCTCCATTTCCAACAAAAAAGTCACCAAGTGACCAAACTAAGCCACCTAAGTGGCTTGATGGTTATCACGGACCTCTTGTTTGCATTGTCAAAACAGTTAAATTCCATCTTAAATTCCGCGGAATTCAGTCATTTGTTGAAAAGTATGTCACACAGTCTGTGATTCCTCAAACATATCTCGATACCCACCGCTCAATGCTAATATGGATAAACGATTGGTTCCATATGACAGAAGAAGATTTAGTAAATCTTGAAAACCGTACAAAAGAATCACTAGCTCAAAACACATACGAAGAATGAAGAATCATATAAAATAAAAAAATAATTTTATCTTTTTTGAAGATATTTCTTTTTTGAAATATACTCTCAACTGAACCATCTTTGGATCAGAGAGCATTACAGCTTCATGTTTTTGGAAATCCAATAAAAGGATGAACCGTATGCGGCTCGATGTTCTCTTACAAATTTTAATATATATAAATATATCCCTACATTATAGTGTAGAGCATTTGAATTGCATATGGTTCAAAATCAATTTTGTAACTAGAAATTCATTTTTAAGTTTAAAGAATTTTACAATTGACAAAAAGTGGCAGCACAGCCAAACTTCACGTGAAGTGACTTAACTTTTTCTGTCTTTATCCAGAATTTATTAATTAAGTCTATATTTATAAAATATACAAAAAAAAATGTAGTAAAGAAACAAAATAATGATTAGAAAAAATGATATATTATGAAAAACTGAAATTTTGGCACCTCAGCACCCATTCAATTGTAACGAATTTCATTATGTAAATATCAGAACCTGGTTCAACATTAATAATTTCATTTTGTTCTATTTCTTTGACATGAATTCAATCCAATTTTTAACATTTTCAGTATTATTTTCACCGATAATTGAATTCATTTGTAGTTTGGGTTTAGTTCATATGCAATATAAAATAGGATTCCAACAATTAAGAAATTGAAGCCATTTTTAAATTATATGGAAACTTTTTCAATGTGACTTTTTCAATTAATTTTAAACGTCGACCATGGTCCATCGATCATGGTCATTAATATTAATGCAAAGATATCTTAACAATTCTAACTTATTATGACAATCTATTCTCTTTGTTATTATGTATTGTTAAGAATTAGTGAATGTTTAAACATTCGAAAAAAGAAATCATCAAAGATGAAGAAGGGAGAATTGTACTTATGATTCCAGTCTCTAAAACTGATCAAACTGGAAGAAGAGTTCAAGTTTTTATTGTAAATTCGAATACAAATTATTCACCCTTCCAATGGTTAGAATTATGGTTTTCAACAAACAATTTTAGTTCAGATGATTTTATCTTCAATATAACAGAGAGATCTGTTCGTTACAACCTAAAATAACAATTAACAAAATTAGGCATTAATGCCACAAATTACAGCACACATTCATTTCGGAAAGGTGCTGCACATCAAGCAGCTAAAGCAAAAATAAATGATTGCCAAATAAAGGCGATGGGCCGTTGGCTTTCAAATTGTTACCAAACATATCCATCGGTTCTAATTATCGAAGCTAAAACCAATGTAACCCCGTTCATTTAATGAACGAATTTGAGTTATTTTTGTTTATATAATTATATTTAAGGTTAAAATTAATTGAAAAAGTCACATTGAAAAAGTTTCCGAGAATTGTATTATATGTCAATATAAATGCACCTTTTACTTTCTAAAATAATTCGGTATTTTTTTAATCTCTTCAATCATAATATTCATGTAGTATAAAACTTTCGTGATTGTGACTATTTCTTGACTATCTGATTCTAATATAGTATTTTTGTGTTTGCTAAATGATTTTCGAATGCATTGTAATTTGATAAGTATAATTGCGTCTGTTTTTTGAAAAAATGAGAATATAAGGAAATGTAGTTACTGAGGCATTAATCATCATACAATTAATTGTCCAACGTGCCTCTGAATCTTTTGGTATTTTTTGAACAATTTGCTAATATGAGAAACATTATAAGTAAGGAAGATTTAAGCAATTTGATAGAAAAATTCAAAAGCATCATTTGAGTAAATTCCACTTTTTGAGCAATTGCCATTCGAATTGTCTCCATTGCTCGGAGCAAGTGATACAATATTATATATCATGGAAAACATTTAACTAAAAAGCAAGTTGGTTGTGATGTAATAAAAAAATTAAAAATCAGATATTTGAGAAATACTGTGAAAGCTTGTGGTGTAAGTTTGTATGGAATATCATTTACAACGATCAATGTAAGAAAATCATACCTAGTTTTTTGTGGGTCATACAAGATATTTGTAAATATTTGTCTGCATTTATGTTTTTCTATTACATGTTTATTCTCATTAAATCTATTATAACAAATTGAACATTGGTAAAATTTAATGATTTTTGTTTAAACGGACCTGCAAACAAGCAGCCAAAGTTGTTTAATAAATATTGTTAATTTGGAGCTTGTATCGCAAAAAAATTGAGGAAACGAAATACCCACAACAATTTAATAAATAATTGAAAATTTTTTTATGTGATAACACCGAATTATTTTCTAAATTAACGCTCTCGATTTTGATTGGGGTACCTTGTACTCCTTCGACGGTTATTAATTATTTTTCACTATGTGACGATCAATAATCGTCAAGTAGCATGTCAAGCTTTTTACAAAGAGCCCGTCGTGATGATTCAGAAATAAACGGTTTTGGTACAATTAAACGCAAAATTAGGAATCAAAGATTATAGAATAAATACTATGGGTTGCTGGATGAACTCAGAATATCAAATACAGCTGTTACGATATTTTTATAGCTGCTGGTCAGTCCATCACCAAAAAAAATTCAAACATAAACTCATTTATTGCTCATTTCCTTATAATTTTTTTTATGTCGACATAAAGAAATATGTTATTGACAATTTCAACTTTTTGAATTGGGCAACAAATAAGATCTAACTCATTAATGAATCACTTATTAGTAATTCATGTAGAAAATTAATTTGTAACACATCTTGAGTATAGGAATAATTTGATGATTTATCATACATTGTGGCCTATGAATGGTCTAAGCTTCAGTTGTCCACGTGGTTTTCAACCATTCTTAACCTACCAAAAAGATCCCCTGGAGGTTCATTGATTAACTGAAACGCAACATTTAATTTTGAATGAATCTTCCCTCAACTGTAGTTTTAATTGAAGCATTATTTGGTTCAATGAAGTTATATAAATCGATCAAAAAGATGAGTTGCACTGGATACAACGTTATATTATAAATGGAAGTTATTTGTATGCAAATTCGCCAAAAATTCAGCTGTTGCATTCAATTTGATGTATAGCAATATTTAATACATCAATTCACTTTACCTAAATAATTTTTGATGGTATTAATCGTATTTCAGCTTTTTCTGGTGAAAACTTTTAACTTTGTGAATCTAATTTACTGAGTACATTCAAACACACTCAAGACTATTTGATAGACTATACTGTCATACCGCTGCCTCTATACATTAAAAAATAAATATCGCTTATTATTTACTGTACTGTCTATTAAAATATTTTGCTTTTGTTAAAGAAAAATGAAATAAAATCGAATATTCAAATAATTTTATTTTTAAATATTTTTAAATTCTCCTTCTGGAGGACAAAAAAATGGCCACTTTTTGCTCTATATTTACTATTTGCCAAAATCAAGATGAAGAGGTGTATAAAAATTAATGTTTCTATCTGTTAACGTATAACTAAATTGACGGCTGACACCTGCTTTATTTAAATGAAATGAAAATGCTAACATAGCTTTCTGGTTCATTTGTTACTTGACCATATAAATGATGCAATAGGAACAATAGACATATTTTCTTTAGAGTTTTGAATTTTCTGGTGGTAAGTATTCTTCTAGAATTATGACAGTTTTCCTAATTTAAATAAGGATTTAGAAAAGGTGCAACCATTAAAATATTCAAATAATTGTATCTTTTATATTTATCTAATTTTCTCAAAATACTATTTCTAAAAAATGAAGCAACTTCCCATTAATTATTAAATTGTTTTGATATATTGTAAAGCTTTCTTCGAGTTCTATCATAATGAAAGCCTTCGCTAAGGAGATTTTGTTTATTTGAAAAAATTACAATAAAATTATACTTCAAAAGTTGATAATTCGATCAAATTATATTCAATTCACAATATTTTGCAAAAGAAATAAATGCTTTAAATGGTTCTATCTGTAGATTTTTTTTTATTTTTAAATAATAGTCATATTATGTATACCATATAGAAATATTGGCACTGAAATGTCAAACTCACTGCTCAATCTTTCTATCAATTGCTCTCTTTATCAGCAATCTTTCCTGGGTTAAGCTTTTGATTTTTTTCTCATTTTAATATATTAATTAATTACACACAATATTCTCAAGTAAGCCTCTAATAATATTTAAAAAACTTGAAAGCACGACGAAATTTGTCAAAATTAAAAATGAAAAAAGTGAGATTAAAAAGTCTTCAAATCTTAACATAGTTCAAATTACAGATTCATTCTAGATGACATTGCTGTTCATCATCATCCAAACAACTTTTTGCGGAGTTTTTGATCGTTTTAAAAGTGAATAAATTTTAAAAAGGTGATTTTTAAAGTTAACATAGTTCAAATTAAATTTCTAATGTTTCACAAGTGAAGAGTGAATATTCTAAAAGCTCTACAAGCTCAATTATCTCGAATATTCAATTTTCAAATTTCATCAATTTTTCCGATTATCATTTACATACAAAACAGACGAATAAAAGCTGGTATCTTTTAAGCTCCTCTTCCTCTTGTAAGGAACTATTACCTTAAATTGTGTTTTTTGTTTAGATTTGCTTCTTGTTACAAATTTATATCAAACAAAGATAGTCAATTCTCTGGTTCGAAGTTTAATGGATGAAACAGAAAATAATAAAGATCCAAATAATTCAAAACAATTAAACTTGCCCAACGGGAAAGAAGAAGGGACAGTTCGACGTCTTCTTTCTAAAATTAACATTAATCCAATTTCGTCTGATACATTATTAGAATTAAAAGAATTTGTATTCAAATACCCCATTTCAGATTTAGAATTACGAACAAAATCAATCAAGTCTAGGGTTGTAAGTATATTAACAGAACTTGACATTTCACAAACAGATCCAGAAATTAATCAATATCGAAGTAGTTTATTAGAAATATTAATTATCATTAATTACAGACTCACGCGCGAAGGGATTAACAATGATTTTCTTAGAGTTTTCTTTGATTTGATTTCAGAAGGTTCATTAATAGATATGACCAAAGCAATTCTTATTTTAAGAAATTCGTTTGAGAATCCAAAAAGCATTGATAAATCCACTCTCCAACGCCTTAGTAGTCTAACAATAGAATCAATTATCAAACGAATTGATTTTTTGAAAATCAATTTCCGATCCATTAATCATTTATATCATTTTCCATTTTCGAACATTTTTACGATTATATCGTATTGTAAGAAGACATTTAAAACGCAAAATAACGCAATTGAGGGTCAATTAGATTCATGTAATGAATCACTTTCAAATGATTTTTTTGATGGAATAAAACATTTTTGGGAATATATTCCAATTCTATCAATTAAATCACGAATAATTCATTCATTAATGTTATGCACTGACACGTCGAAACGTAATTTAATTGATTTCTATGTTCAGTTATTTCAAATCTGTCCGAAAACTTATAACACATTGTTTAATGATATATTATCATCTTTTTATATATATTTATCTAAAGAAAAAGAAAATTTGGAAGTAGAGAAAATAACTTCAAATATTTCTTTCTTTTTAGAAACATTAAATTCATCAATTGAAAAACAAATAATTTTAATTCCGATTAAATTCTTAGAATTTGTTTTTCAAACACAAAAATTTACAGAACAAATTATAAAACAAATGACAAATTTTTCATGTAATATTCTTTATAAAAAAAATAAAATTACTGTTAATAGAATTCAACAATTTTGTAAATTTAATACGTATTTAATTAAAAGCTTTATATATTCACAAAATTCATTTCAATATTTTTTCGATTTACTTCAAACATTTTCATATATTTTTGATTTCTTATCAAAGAAGTCAAAAGATTTAAAAGTCGAAACAAATATAAAATATAAAAATTTGTATTCTTTTTTCGATAAAATAATTTTAATATTTGATACATATTTTAAGATTTTGGATATATTTCATCGATGTAATTGTTCACTTAAGATTTTACAAACAAAAAATGAAATGAATAATTATCAAAATCCATTTAATGAAATCGAAACCAAAAAAATTCATAAAATTTATATTAAAATGATAATAACATATTCACATATAAATCAATTATTTGAATATTTCAAATCGATTTTTACCATAAAAACTAAACAAATTCCAAATGATTATATTCATATATTAAAAATATATCATTATCAAATAAAAATAAAGAAACAAATCGAACGAATTTTCATGTATAATCAAAAAATTCATAGTTTTATCATTGATTTATTTAATGAAATTAATCCATTTTTATTAGTTAATATTTGGGAACAATTATTTCATTATATTTTGAAGACAAAAGAAAAAGAAATTTTCGAATTTACAATTTTTTCAGATATATTAACTAATTTACCATTAATATCAACATTTTTTAGTAATTATTTTTGTTTTTTTCATGAAAATTTATATTCAACAAAACATATTCATAAATTATTAGAGTTTGGTATAATTTTATTTGAAAGAATACTTCAAAAGAATGAAACGAATAATAAATTATTACCTGAAATTATTATCAAACAAATAATAAAAGAAATACAAAAATTTTTTAATATTATTAATCAATTTCTTACTGTTTTTATTGATATTCCATCATTAATAATATTTTTGACTAATTTGGTTAAATATATTGTAATAATATTAAAAAGAGAAATAATACTTCAAACAATAATTACATATGAATTTATTGAAAATCTTTTTTTAGTTTGTTATAATTGGCCAACTTGTTATAAATATTTAATAAATTTTATTTCATTTATATGTAAATATTTAACAAATAAAAAATTTATTTCTGTTTTAGTTTCAATGTCATATTTCGAACCAAAAAAGTCACTTAAGTTAATATACTTAATATTAAAGAATAATCCAACACTTAAACTAAAAAAAGAAATAAAAACTATTTCCGAAGTTTCATTAAATTCGATTAATTTTATGAATGATAAAGAAAATAATGAAATTTTTCTTAAATTTCTTCGAAAGAATCCAATCAAAACTTATAATAAATTTCCTAAATATAAACCAATTTTTATCTTTAAATCAAAAGATGGAATTAATCAAATTGAAATTGATTCACAAGATTTTATGAATGCAATAAATAAAGTGATTAATGATTCGGATGAATCTTTAATTAATTTGATTATTACTTGTTTAAAATCAATCATTGATCCAATGAATTCATTAAATATTTTCTTTGATAACAATTTTATTAATCCAAAAATATATTTTCAATTAGTTTTAGCTGATATTTTAAATAATTGTACGAATATAAATAAAATTTCTAATTTATTAATAAAACTTCAATATGAAATTGGAAATAATTTATTAACAAATGCATTGTTCTTCGTTTCAATTCTTCCTTTTAAAGAAATACTTCCAAATTCATTGTTTAATATTTATTATATATCTTCAAAAGAGGATTTTATACTTTTTTTTGATTCTTGTATAACTAATATCGAATTGAATAAAACTTGTCAATTCTTAAAAGGAATTTTACTTGTTCAACATTGTGTTAATGAATTAGATTTTGATTATTTAGTATTATTAAACATAACTCAATTTTTAATAAGAATTTTATCTGAATTTCAAATTAAAGAAGAAAATGAAAATTTATATTCATTTGTTTTTGATGAAATATATTATTATCCAAATTTTTATCAAAAATTAATATTTGATGTTAAACATTTAATTAAAGAAACTAATGAAAATTTACAAGAATTATTAAATAGTTTTTTATTTAATTCAAATAAAATGACACAAATTTTAATTGCGGAATTTATATCAAGTTCAAATATTTCTATTAAAGTTATTGATGAATTTATTAATAAAATATTTAATAATGAAACAATTAATGATTTTATGAAACTTCAAATGATATCAATTATATTACAATGTTATCCAGAATTAACATTAAATATTATTAATAAAATTGATAAAATTTTAAATCATTATAAATCAAAATCTAAGAAATTTGATGATAATGAAAAACAAATATTAATATCAATTATATATAATATATCATCATCTGAATTAGTAGAAATCAACAAATATTTTACATTTATTGAACGTATTATTGATAAATTTTATGAAACTAAAATATCATCAAAAGTTATACCATATTTACGTGATTTATTATCGAATAATAAATATCAACAAATATTAAAAACTTTATATTATAAATTAAATAAAGATGGAATTGATGATATTAATAATAATCAACAAATAAATTTAGCAAATTGGATCGAAATTGTTAAATATTGGAAAGTTATATTTTCAACAATTCCTTATAAATTTGTACAATTTACGAATAAACAATTTTCACTTTTTTGTAAAGGAAAAATAGAAATTAAACAAAAAAAGATACTTAAATATATTAAATCTTTTTGTATAATAACATCGAATATTAATTATGTTCAATATTGTCTTGAAAATGATTTTTTTAATTCGATCATTGAATCATATTTTTTAATGTTCGAAAGTTTTAATTCTTTAATACCAGAAAAATATTATAATTATTTGATTAAGTTATTAGAAAATTGTGATTGTGAAGTTATAAAATATATAAAAAATTTTATTACAAATGAAAAACAGTTTTCAATAATATATTTTGCGTTAAAACAAAAACAATCAGAAAAACTTTTAAAAATCATTTTTTCTAATAAAGAATTCATTACTGAAATTTATAATAATGAGAATAATGATAAATTGAAAATAATATTTTTTCTTTTAATTAAATATTTAACTAATTTAGATTCAGATATCATTAAATTATTTATTAATATAATAAAAATTTCTTTTGATTGTCAATTTCAATTTTATTATGAAAAATTCATTAAAATTATTATGAAAAGATTTAATTTGTTTTATGAATACATATATGAAATAATTTTAATTGGTATTAATTCGGAAGATATAATTAAAATTAAATCTTTAAAACCTTTAATAAAGAAATTCATAAAATATCCAAACACACAAATTACAGAAGTTTTAAATCAAAATTTTACAAGCAAAACAAAATTAATAAAATATTTTGAATATTTTTTAATTCCTTATATAAAACGTCATCAAGAATATCTTCAATTAGTAATCGAATATTATCAATATGATATATCGAATTATATCCAATTAATATATTTATTTACATTAAATATTAATGAATATGAAATTACTTCATTAGAAATTTCTTCATTATATAATCAATTAGATGATGATTTAGATAAAGATTTAACTTTATTCATTTGGTCGAAATCAATACAAAATGGGAATTTCGATGAAATGTTTATAAATTTAATGGATAATATTAATGTTCATATATCAATACATATACAAAACATTTTTAACAATTTTAAAATTCCTTTAGGTGTAAACATTGAACTTATAGCAGAAAAACTTGAAAATAAAATTAATGAATATATTAATCAGCCAACAATTATCATATTTTTATGGAAATTTCTTAGGAATAATATGTTAAGTTTTAAAAACTTTATGAAACGATTTTGGTCATTAATTATAACACAAATTACATATTTAAAGTTTTATATAAAGAAAAATAAATTTCAACAAGTTGTTGATATTATTGAAATATTTACATATATTTTCACTAATAATAAATTACCAAATAATCAAGATCATATAATTCCTTATTTTTCGGATTTAATAATTTATTCGATACAAATATTCGATGAAAATTTTGAATCACAAAAATATTATTTATTAATTAAATCACTTATAAAATTAACTTTAACTTTTGAATCACAATTAAATACAACGAAAAAATTTTTTGATCTTTTTATCGAATATTATGAAAAAATTGACAGAATTCATCAAAACTTATCAAAAACTAAAGGAAAATCACAAAAAATATTAAATCAAATTAAATCATATCAATGTTTATTTGAAAGTTTTATCCATTTCATACCAAAAATGATAAAATATTCAATAACATTACCAAAGACATTTAAATATCAACAAATATATAATATATTAATACAAATTGCACATAAAACTAAAACATATTCACATCCAATCGCATTAATATGTTTATATTATTTAGGAAAATCGAATCATTGCCTTAAAAAAATCAAATTATTACATGAAAATGCTAAAAAAGGTGAATTTGAATTAATATTTTTTCCATTTTTTTGGAATATTTCAATATTTTCTGATTTAAAAAATAAATTTTTAATTTCATATATTATACAAAAAACAAATAATGAAATTAATGATCAAATATATCAATTTATATTAAATTCTTGTTATCAAATAATTTTTCTTAATCCAACAAATCAAATTATACAAAAACTTTTTTTTGAAATTGATATATCAAAAAATTCGAATTATTGTAAAACTTTATTATATAATACATTTATATCAAATCCACAAAAAACTTCAATTTTGTTCACATATTTAAATAAGATATTAATAAATCCAAAGTTTTCCGAATTTATACCAATTAATATAAATGAAAAAACATTAAATTTTTCATTACCAAATATCACAAAACTGATTTTTTGCAATAAGAAAAAGTCTTCACCATATTTAACTGATTTTATCCAAGTAAACATTGAAACATTAATCAATGAAACTAAACTAATTAATGGAAATTGTATTCCTTTATCGATATATTTTCATCAATTTTTACCTGATGAAATAACATATGAAAAAGTTTTATTAATTGTCAAAAATCTTCGAAACATTTCATATTATATAAATGAACTTGAAACAAAATTTGAAGTAATAAATGAAACGCAAATTAATGATTTATATTCAGGAGAAATATATTTTACGAAAAAACAATTTTTACATCCATTCGAATTATATTTACATCATGGAATGACTTATCATTCATTAATATCAGCAAAAGAAAAAATAAGTTTAATATGTAAAAATGATTTAATGAAGTTACAAAGATATGAAAATTTATTTCCACATTTTGATCAAGAATTTATTTGTTCTAATAATATAACAAATTATGAACAAACAATAAAAAATGCAATAAATTATTTACCATCAAAACAATTAATACCTTTTACGGAAAGTTTTGCATATTATTTTTTAGTAATGAAATATATAAAAGTTATTAAATCATTAAACAAAAATAAAAATATTACATTTGATACACAACTTTCACATTTTTATTCGCCTGAAACACATAAATCATATTTAGAATTACGTAATTCATGTTATACATTATTTAAAATTAAGCCGAAATCTGAACTTGAAACAATTCATATGAAAAATTATATGAAATCATTACATCAAAACTTCATCGAAAATAGACCACAATTATCATCTGCTGATGAATTACTTTCTAAAGACAATGACGTAATTAATTATACCCAAATTGTTCTTTGCTTTTATAAGGAAATTAATAATAAAAATTGGAGAAATATATTCGAAAATATCGTAATTAAAGCTTTAAGGAAATGTCCGAATAATAATTTGTTCATTTGTTTGTTATATTCGCTCCTAAAAAATAAAAGTTTTGATTTTAATGATTGCTTAGGAAAAATTCCTTTTAATTGGACTTTTATTTTCATGAAATTAAATAATAAAAATATAAATTGTTTGTTACCAAAAACATTTTATATTTCAAATGAATTTTCTTCTTTATTGAATTCGTTAAAAAATAAATTATTAACAAATAATAATTCAAAGAATTTTTGTGGTAATGTAAATATTAAAAATTCGTTGGCTCCTCTCTTGAAATATAATGAAAATATTTTATACATTTTACCTTTCGCTAAAATTATTTCGAATTCAAAAATTTCTTTTTCAGTGATAACAAATAACGGTAGAAAAGTGACATACGTGTTAACCACTGAAAAAGTTTCGAAATTAACTTTTTCATCGCTCGAATATTGCTTGGATTCTCTATTAAAAAATTTCGTGGATACGCATAGAAGAAATCAAAGAATTGGAGTCATCCATTCAATAGAGATAGAAAAAGGTTTATGGTTGACACAGACAGACTTTAAACCTTTTGGTAAAATTAATATTCAACATAACTCAAAAAAAATAGCAATTAATTGGAATACAATGTTAGCATATAGATATGCTTCACTATGCACACTTCAAATCATGCTAAATGGTCAACCTTTCAATAAGAAATCTTTGATGTTCGAAAAGAAATCGGTCATTTTCTCAATTTCAAACATCAAAAGAGAAAGGCAAAAGAAAGCAAACCTTTATTTAGCAGACAAAATCAGCGATAACATGGGCAAAGTTCTCCTTTTTGGACCATTTTGTTCAGGGATAATTTCATCGTCACTTTGTTTTAGTTACCAAAAGGAAAAAGTTGATTTTTACCTTAAAATGTTACTTAAATATAGCGAAAATGAGATAGAAGAAACTAATTCAACAATTACAAATTTCTCGATATCTGACAACCCAGTAGAAAAAGTATACGAACAAGTTGCTGAACTGATAAAGAATAGTACTACGGGAAAAGAAACTGATTTTACATCATTTTTTTAATTTTTTTTTTTTGTAAACAAATTTGTTAATATCAATTTTTTTAATATTTTCGTTAATATTAAAATTTGTAAAATAGTTTTTTTATATATTAAAAACTAAATAAATATTAATTATACATTAAATGGTTAATAACATAGGACAACTTAGAAGAATGGTTGATATGCCATTAAATGATTTATCAGATTCAAGGAATGAAAAAGAAGTAAGTGATTCCATTTCATATTTTTTGGAAAAATATAATCAAACACAATCAAAAATTACAAATATAAATTATACACTTGATTCTATTTTAAAATTAGATGAAGAATTAGGAGGATGTTATGATCAAACACGTGCAGGGGACATTCGAACAGAAATAAATAATAATTTATCAATGATTGCAGCTACAGCAAACACTATAAAAATTGATCTTGAAAGTATGCAACTTGAAGTCGAAACAAAAAATAAAGAAGATCCAAATTCACCTGAAGTTAGAATACAAAAAAATCATTTATACTTATTAACAAATAATTTCTCTGATACAATACAACATTTTTCAAGTGTTCAAACAGAAATTAAAAATAAATTTGTTAGACAACTAATTAGACATTATAATATTGCTGGAATTCCATTAGATGAAGAGAATGCAAATGATTTACTTAATAAAACAGATTCACCCGAAATGCTTCAATCAAATATTTTTGTGTTAGCAGGAGGAACACAATCTCAGGAAGTTGCTAACGTTTATAATAAAATTGCTTCTAGACATAAAGATATTTTAGAAATTGAATCACGTTTAAATGATTTGCTTGAGTTATTTGTTCAGTTTTCCATTATAATAAATGATCAAGGTAAACAAGTTAATAACATATCAAAGAATATTCAATATGCAACAGATTATGTTCAAAAAGGTTCAAATGAAATTGAGAAAGCTAATGAAGCTCATAAAGGATCTGCAAAATGTCATATAATTATTTTTGTTGCATCATTTTTGGTTTTAGTTATTGTAATAATTATTGCTATTTTTATAACTAAAAGATAATTTAAGTAAAAATGAATCATTTGAATAATAAAATAAATAAATTTTAGTTAAACTTTTCATTTTTTTATATAAAATCCAAAATTATAAAAAAAAATTTTAAATAAAAGAAATAAATATTTATAGCATTAACATTACTTTCTTTTTTCCAATAATGAATTTAAAAGTTTTTAAATAAAAACAGATTTAAATGCAAACATAAGCGCTGTTCAAAATATTTTAAGTAATTTCCAAGCATTATTTTCCTTATTTAAAGATAAATTTTATATATGTTATTAATAACGAATTTTTTTCATGTTTCTCATATTAATGGTATATTATATATATTGTAAATAGAAACAGCAAGGTCTCGTAGCTCAGTCGGTAGAGCGTTGTGCTGATAACGCAAAGGTCTAGGGTTCAAGTCCCTGCGGGACCATTTTTTTTCTTTTTATTCAATATCAATACGTTTAGTTTAGAACAAGAAAAAAAAAATGAAAAGCCAAGTAATTCATCGCGAATTTGCTGCATACGGACTTATGTTACAAAAAGACGCATCTATTCTTTTGTTAGAAATTCTGAAATCTTCGTCTAATCCAGAAGAATTACTTCAAACAATCCTTCAAAGAATTCCTAATATCACAACTGATTCTTTAATTAATAAGCAAATCATCGAAGAAGTCATAAGTTCTATTAAAAAATCTGATACACCAACACATCATATTTTTGGTTTTCAAAATGCCTTTGAAATACCCAAAACGACCTTTGATTCCACAGAACGGAGCATTACATTTACAGAAACGCCAAAGTCACTTCTTGGCAAACCCAAAGACAAACTTAATGTATATTTAGAACGATATCAAATTCTTAAAACATGTTTATTTCACACACCTCTTTTCCAAGCGTCCACGATTTCATTTGGGCTTGGGAGTAGTAAATCTCTCTCACTCACGAGCATAGCATCACTTATCAGCCTTGAAGATTCTGCTGTTATTATCCTTGGGTTTATAGATTGCGATGGTGACAACTTAACACTTGAAGATCCGACTGGTATAGTTTCACTAAATATATCCAACATTAATCCTGCCAATGGAATTTTCGCTGTTGGGACAATAGCACTTGTTCAAGGAGATTATCACGATAACACTGTTTTTTGTTCACTTATTGGGCATACACCAGCAATCGATTATAATACATACACCAACTTGTTTTGGAAGCTTCCAACAGATCCTTTTGGGTGGGATCTTACGAAAGATGCGATTACTGAATTAGATGAACTTTCACATACAGAACATGCAGAATCACTTGTTTTGGTTTTTTCTGATGTTTGGATTGATGTTCCATCCGTTGTTGATTCATTTAATTATGCATTATCACAATATGATCAATCACCACCAAATATTTTGATCATTTGTGGATCATTTGTTTCACGCCCAATTGTTTTTGATCAATATCAAACATTTGTAAGGCAATTTTCTAAATTTTCTGACGTGATTAAAAATCATCAAACAATTTATGAAAATACACAAATTGTAATTATACCATCACTAAACGATGTTGGCTCTCCTCACGTGTTTCCAAGGCCTTCTTTGCCTGATACATTCGTTTCAATGCTTCCAAACGCTCATTTCATGTCAAACCCGTGCCGAATCCGCTTTTTGAATCAAACGATAACCGTTTACAGGGATGATCTACTAAAAAGGTTCTTAAATTCAGCAATCATCCCTGTACCAGATACAGAATCACATAAAAACATGTTGACAACTATAATTGACCAAAGGCATCTTTGTCCTGTGGATTTAGAACATGCACCTATTTCTTGGCCATACGATTATACAATGAGATTGTTCCCACCTCCTGATGTACTTGCTGTGTGTGACGCAACACCTTCGTGGGTGGAAAAGTACGCTGGTTGTTGCTCTTTTAATCCTGGACAATTTGGAAATGATGGAAGTTTTATTCAATATTTCCCTTCAACAAAGAAAGCAGAAGTTGTAGTATTAAAATAGATTTGAAAGAATTTTATTAAAAACAAAATCTATTAGTTTTGTGGGAAATTGGGCGTAGTATTTTGAATTTGGTTGAAATAGTCTTCTGTGAAATATGAGGAATATGGAATTTCTTCATCCAGAGCTTTCTTTTGTACACTTCTAGTTAAATTAATATAATTCATGTATGATTCATATACTAATTTTTCGCTTTTTGTTTGAGATCGCTGATAATTTCTTTGATTCACAATCATATATGGGTAATGGTTAGGTATTTCTGATGGTGAGTACATAGGAACTTTAATGGAAATATCATGAAATTCCAATTTTTCCATTTGGAGATTGTCTTTAACGTTCATAACAGCCATTGGAACCGTTTATAACTTATGGAAGACAGAAAAAAAGATTTCATTCCTTTCCGATCAAGAGAAACTCACTGGGGCCCCATCAACTATCGCCCTCTAATTCCAAATGTTGCAACTGTTCTTCCGCCAAATTTACCAGAACCTCTTCTTCAAGCATTAATGCTTAGAATGCAATATGAAGAAACTCAATATAAACTTGACCACTTAGATGAAGAAGCAGATTACGTTGTATGGAAAGAAAATTCTTTGGACATTAGTACATGGTCTGGGAATGTTGCAGATGCAAAAGAATCTAGAGCAAAAGAAGTTCTTTTCGAAGAAACTAGAAAATATGCAAATTCCTTTGAAGAAATGTTTCCTACATTTCTTCCTTCGCCAAATGAACAAACTGAATGATAAATGGACTTCCCTATATATAAATAAGAAATGCTTTAAAATACATAAATAGGTTAATCGTTGTGAGTTACGCGTTAAAGTTTTTAAGGTTGATCATAATGTTCAAAGCATGTTGAGTGAAGTTTGAAAATAATTTATGAAAATTTGTTATATAAATAAAAATATGGGGAAAAACATGTTTTTCAGGTAGCTCATGTTTAATAGTTATAACTTTTTTGCTAAAACAATAATTGTAATGATGATTCCATAAAAAATCAAAAACGGAATCCAAATTGAAAAAAAGTCTTTAATTGAAATAGACCTTCCACTCACGATCAATTTCAAAATGAGTTTTACCGTTGCACATGTTGTCCAATTTTTCCAGCAACATGGTTTTTTGAGATTAATACGATCTAAAATAGTACAAACAAACAAATGACAATTTGAGCACAGCATGCTATAATGCATATGGCCAAACTCTTCTTTAACTTCTTGAATTGCATTATCAAGAACATTGGCTTCAATTTGTAATTTGAATTTTTGTTTTGGATCACCAAAAAGCATTTGACCTTTTCCTACTGTGCACTCTCCTTGGAAATCATATGCATCCCCATTTGAATCACAAATTCCCACGTGTCCTATTGCAGGACAAATCCAAGACAGCATAGGAATTGTTGTCCATACAACACAACAAGATAGATCGGATATTGTTTTGTCGTTTAATGGCTCATCAATATCATTATTCAATTTTTCCATTCCTAGAGGATAAACTACTGACCCCTTTTACACTTTTTCAGAAGTTTTTAACCGGCATTTTATTCAATTTCCCATGACACTTTTCGAAAAATGGTAGCTATCGGATTTGTATCAGTCAATTGCATTCTAACTCACTAAAAATTGAATTATTATCAATTGATAACATGTGCAGAACGTTCTTAAGTAAACTTGATCAAAAATTCGCAATATATATTTTTTCCCTGTGAGATTAGCTTTATCACTTCTAGGGGCCTCTGGATCATAGATAACTCATATTAAACTCAGATTGCATGCAACAATTAATTATAAACGATATCCATTCAATTATGTGGGGTATCTTTTTTGATCAAGTTTATATAATCAGTTTTGATGCCTTATCAAATTACTCCAGCTGATTAATGCCAAAAATTAAAAATGGCTAATAAACAAAATTACAACAAGTGACTTCCAATGTTTATGTTCATTTCAGAAGATGAAAATGCAAGAAATCAAGTTATATCTTTGGCAATATAGGCATCAAGAATGAAATCATTATTCGTATATTATATTACTGAACTGAACATTATAGGGTATCCAACCCCAATTATAATCATTAGATTATTATAAATTAAAATCTTATAAGGACGTATTTGTGGATGAGATCCGATAGATGACCATTGGAAACTGAAGTCACTTTTTTTCAACACTTTTTCAATACTTTATATTAAGTTGTGCACGATTTGGATTTGATAAGTTTATACCGGCCGTTTATTTCATGAGCAGTTATTAACAAATCAAAGGCCAAATGAAGACGAGACCCCGAAAAAAGAAAATGGATCCTCTATACTACGCAGCATACGCAAGAGATGATGAACCTCCTGAAGCAATTGAACGAAAATTTGCCATATTGGAACAAAGAATTCAGGAAAATAGCAACACCTCTACGGTTCAGGATATCGCACGAAAGTTACTTGCCGAGGAAGCATTACCAAACCAGCTGCCAACCGACATCTGGTTTGATCTTGAGGATGAAGTTTATGGTCCAATTGATAGTGATGAGGGTGATGCATCTTTTCTACCTTCATACGGTGGGGGTGATGATGAAGAGTATTATGTTGAACGTAGTCTTCGAACAAAAGGGAAAAAGAAGTCCAAAACTTCACATCCCACACTTTCAACCTCAACACAAGTTGAACACCTTGGTTCAGGGGTTGATCTGTGGCCTCTCTACAAAGTTCTTAAGCTTCACAGTAATGTTGGGATGATTCCCCATCGCGATTTTGTCAATAGAGAAACATTTCGAACACGAGAAGAATTTGTTGAAGAGCTTACCACGCCAAAATATGTTGTTGATAACATTGATGTCCATACATTTGTTGATATTGTTGGTACTCAAGTTGATGCCATAATTATGGATCCGCCTTTTGGACACAATGGTTGGGATGGCAATAAGTTATACAAGTTCATCAGTGGTCTCATGCCTCATCTTTCCCGTACTTTTATTGTCATATGGGTTGATCCAGATACGATATCGGATATTGTTGCCTCCTTCAAAAAGGCCGAATATGTGTTTTGTGACTCAATCTCTGTCGAACTACTTGATCCTTTTGGCCGCCCATATGTGATATATACTGATTCGTCTGGATTTCCAAGAGATTCACGAATGGCGATCATGTACCGAACTAATGATATAATACGTTCTGACCTTAAGCAACAACGCGTAAAAGATACTGGATATGGCATCGTGTGCGAGAACGGGAAATCGTACGGAAGAATATCAATGCCACTTACAATACACAACATCTTAAAGATAATGTTGCCTGATAGAAAAGAACAAAAGAGAGTGTTCGTGGAACTTTGGCCGTCGTTTTATGCGAGACCAGAGAACTGGTTGTATATAGACGAAAAAGAAGTCGACGATTAATAACAAATCTGATTTTATAAATATTAAATTAAAATAAATTTAAATTTCATTTTCATTTCATTTTTGGTCCAAACTATGGACAACAATAAGTTATCGAATAATTACGTGATGAAATAGGGACAAAAGGTCGTATTGCAACTAATGCTGCAGAAGGAAGTTTAGGTATTTTGATAAAGTAAAGAAATCATCTGAAAGACATTATTTCAAGTTCATTAAGGAAGCCGAAATAACTAATAATTTATCTAATGAATTCATTAGATGATATATAATATATTCATTATATGAATTCTTATATCATGATATATCATGAATGATTTTTAAAATTTCTTTAAAATTTATTTTAAAATTAAACCGGTTCAAATAATTACGATTTGTAATCTAGATTGAAAATTGACATGAATTTTTGTAAACTTGTTAAAATTGACAATGAGATTAATGTCGAAATAGTTTCTAAAATCTCTTTTATGTTCTTGTTTATTTATTTATATATTTCATGCAACTTTTTAGTTCTCTAAGAAGGTAATCATCTTGTCTTCTTCTTAATGAGGTAAACCATCTGTTTTTACACTGTAAATGATCTCTTTCATCAAAATACTTTGAAATTATTTTCCAATGGTGACCATGAGAACGCACTAATTTATATAAGAGATCATCTTCTTCTTGTGTCCATAGTTTCCTTGTTCTTGTTTTACGCATAGCTTTAATTTCACCTGTCATATCTAAAAATCAAAAAATTGAATCCCCATCCATTTCCAAACACAGTTCTAAACGTTCACGAAATCTCAAACAAAGTTTGTTAATTAGGTCCGACGATAAATTATCCCAAACTTTTTTGATGACATCTATCAACTCGTTTTTGGTTTGTGGGTTCGCCTCGGTAACAGCTCTTTTCATGATAGCCCATAGTAGTTCTATCGGATTGAGATCTCAATCCGGAGAATTGGCGGGCCAATCCGCAATTACATCCATAAATCTTTCCAACCAATCCATTGTTGCAGCAGAAGTATGCGAGAGTGCTCCGTCCTGCATGAATAACCATCCATATTCACCATACCTTTTGTTCATTTCTTCGATAAATCCAGACTCAAGAATATTCAAAATATAAGTATCAGAATTTACAGAACCATCAATAATTACCAAATTGCTCTTAATATCAACAGAAATAACACCAAAAATCATTACAGAAACAAAAAATTTCGTTTCATTAATTACTGAGTTTTTTGTAAAATCACCTTTTCTAATCCAAACCCATCGGTTATCATTCCCAAGGACAAACCTGGATTCATCTGAAAAGGCAATTTTGTCAAGATAAAAATCTTCATTCAACATTCTTTGGCAAAATTTTTTACGATTATGTATTTGCTCTTCTGTCAGATCTTGTTGATGTTTTGGTGGTTTAAAATGAAAATTCATATCATTTCTGAGTTTCAAAATATATTGTGGTGTTACTAATATACCAAAATTATTTTTAACATCTTCTGGCAGCACTCTTGAAGGCTGTGCTGCATCTAGTAATGTATTAATCTCAATAAATTTTTTAATATCTTCTGTAATTTTTGGTTTAGCACCTCTTTTTACTGGTGATAGTATTTTACCAGTTTCATTGTATTCATTTATTACTCTTCCTACCCTATGGCTACCCACATGTAGGATTTGAGTTATTTGTTGGTGCGTACAACCATTTTGATAAAGATCAACAATGGATTTTTCGACCATTTTTTTAATAAACGGTATTAAATCGAAATATTCAATGACTTGACTCAATGTCGAATTATTTGAACAAGTTTATATATAATTAAATTATATAATGAATGATTATTAAAAAAATCATGTGACATAAGAAAATAAGAAGTATATAATTAAATATAATCACATTTAGTCCTATTTTCTTATACCTGTATCTTAATTTTTCTATGAATTTGAATTAAAATGAAATTTGAAAACACATTAAAATATATGTAAACTGAAAATGAAAAGTCAGAAGCATTCAATCCGAAAAAGTGCCAATATCTATGAGTCAATACTCAAAATTGCAACAGGTGAAAGATTTCAATTGCGCTAAAATGCTTGAAGCCGGATTCTCATACGAGAGAATACAGCATTTATTAAGCCCAAAAAGAATTGCCTCAATCAAAAAGGGATTATCATTAGAACACAGGATGGGGCGTCCTTCAAAAATCACTTAATCAATGATTGATTATACGGAAATGCTTTCATTAACAAATGCCAGGTTCACTGATGGTGATATAGCTTCGGTATTAAATGAGAAATTTTCCACGAATATTTCAAAAACAATCATTTCAAGAATACGAAGAAAATTAGGTTTTATTTACCGATCTCCTCTTGTAAAGCAAAAGCTCAATGAATTATAAAAGCAGACAAGACTAGAATTCTGCATTTGGGTTCTTCAATATAAATTTCAATTGGACAATATTGTTTTTTCTGATGAATCGAGGTTCGAAAAATATCCAGACAACACATGGAGGAGAATAAAACGATAAATGTGGAATGAATCATGTTTCTGTGATACACAGAAATTCGTTCCGAGTATAATAATCTGGGGAGCGATTGGTAAGGGGTTTCGAACGCCTTTGATGAAGTGTTCAGAGTTTGTCAATGCTGAAGAATACATCAATATCATGATGGAAAGAAGTGATATGTTCACAACATGTGATAAGAAATTCGGTCATTTTAAATGGGTATATATGCAAAATGGGGCACCATGTCACATCTTAAGCTTGATATTTGAATCAACTTAAAATACAGTTTTAATCTCAAAATTCAACATTCTTGTTCACAAAAATCAGAAGATATACCATATTATAATGATTCAGATATTATGAACAGAGTTTGTGAACTTTACTTAAATAAACAATACGATCATATGTCCGATATGATTTTCAATGCTTTACTCGAATGGATCAATGAATCAATATCGGTAGGTATATAATGCGGTCGGGAATGATCCCGAGGACCCTAGAGGCCCCGCCGGGAGCGGGGCCCCTAGGGTCCTCGGGATCATTCCCGACCTTTAGTTTTCACTGGGGGGATTTCCGGGGTCTTCGACCCCCGGAGGTGCCCTTCGGACCCCTCCGAAGGTCTCAGACCCCTTCAATCCCCCGAGTGTGCTCGCTCCGCTCGCAACAAAAATCAAAATGATTTTTGTGAGCCATACAATTCGATAGAAAATTTGAATGAGCATTCAATTTTGAGAGAACGCGAAACTTTTTCATAGGGACGATAGCACTTTGAATGCCACTTTTCGCATAAACCTATCAAAAACCTCGTATAACCAGCACAAATTGTCCCCGGTTATTATTTGGTCGGAGGTTAGTAGTCAAAAAGCGACGGTTATTGTTTGGTCTCATGGCAAACTTTATTTTTATAAATGCTTAAACCTGTAACTAAAACGTATTTTTGTACTTCACAAAAAGAAAACCGTTTTCCGCCTGAATTTGTGGATTCTCAAAATCCTAGATATATTGTAGTACAGCAATGTAAGTGTAAATTTAAGGATTATTTAGTATCTGATGTTTCAATGCACGCTGATTTCATTGAACGTGACCATTATGAAGATTATTTTTGTATTTATACGAATGAAAATAGAACTAAATATAAGAAATATGAATATAAAAGTAGAAAACCAAATTTTAAAAATATGGTTTAAAGAAATGAATGGTAAAGAAATTGATCCAGAATATTTTATGTTAGAATTATTATTAATTTATTAAATAAAAAAATCATTTTTTATCAATGTTTAGTATTGAGAATGCTACGAAAGGTATAAAAACTAATGTTGTTGCTGCTCCTGAAATTATTGATAAAGATGACTTACAAGAACTTTTAGAAAATTATCCAACAAATGATCAAATAACAGAAAAACTTAATACTATAACTTCGATTACATTACCTCAATTATATTATAATAAATCGCAATCAGATGAAAAATATTCAACAAAAAGTCATACTCATAATACAATAAATAATGATTTAACAGTAAATGGGAATGTACAAGTTAATTCATTAAATGGTTTTCAATTAACAACTGCAGAAGGTGGTAAATGGGATACAAAATTATATGTGCCATCTATTATTACATTAAAAGAAGATGGTGTTGTAGAAGTTGGACAATATATTGATATGCATAATAAGGCAGATTATGATAAAGATAATACATGGAGAATAACTGCTAATACTAATTCATTAGATTTTAAATCAAAAACTGGTTCATTATTAAGTTTTGGAAATAATGGAAATATTCAATGTGCAACTATTAATAATTTAGATACAACTAAGATATCTTTAAATGATCATAATCATGATGAGATTTATGCTAAAAAAGATCATGAACATACAAACTATGCTTCAACAGAACATACTCATAGTTATACTGATTTAAATGATAAACCACAGTCATTTCCACCTACAGTTCATACTCATAGTTATAATGATTTAAATGATAAACCTGAAACATTCCCACCTTCAGAACATACGCATAGTTATAATGATTTATCTGATAAACCTGAATCATTTCCACCATCAGTACATACACATACGGAGTATGCTCTGAAAGATCATAATCATGATACAAAATATGCTGCTACAAATCATACACATAGTTATAATGAATTAACAGATATTCCTACAGTATCAAATCCAGAAAATATCACATGTTCAACAATTAATGGTTTTGCTTTAGATTCATCTCCTGCAGATTCAAATTTAAATATTAGTGTTCCTTCAATTGCAGTTATTAAAAACGATGGTGTTTTAGAAACAGGTCCTTATATAGATATGCATACTAGTGATGGATATGAAAATGATTATAGTTTCAGAATACAATGTACAGGGAATGTTATGGAATTTAAACCAACACTAAAAGGTTGCAATGGTTTTTATTACACAGCAGCTTTTGATGCATTAGGTTGTACTAAATTAAATTGCTCTCAAATTATGTACTCTGTAAAAACTAATGGTATTGATAATACAGGAAATATAAAATCCGGTACTGGTCAATTCACTAGTTTAGAATCTACTAAATTAACTTTATTTCACAGTATAATTGAAGAATCAGGTAATACATATCAATTATTATGGAGAATTTATGGATGTACACCTACTGAAGATAAAAAATATGGAAGATTATATTTTGAATCTGTAACACAAAAGAAACAAGATAATGATACATTTTCTGATATATATAGTGCAATATATTATATTGCAACTACATTTAATACATTTGAAGGAACTGGAGGTTTAGCACAAATAAATACAACTATTACTCATAATGCACCTGTTGAAGAAGACTTAACACAATTTCAAATTGGTTCACCTGTATTTTTAACAGGTAATGTTTATGCTTTAACCAATGAAGGTAAATATGTTACAAATACTTCATCAACTGATTGTATTCCATCAGTTAAAACATCAGGTACTTATAAAGAATATTTAGGGATATGTGTAGCTAAACATGGAACTGGATATAAAGCTTCAATAGGTGATGTTATTAAAAGAGAAATCGAAATTTTACAAAATACTATTGATTTTGCAACACATGGAGATTTTTTATTTTAGAGTAAATAATACCGCAGATTATGAAATTGGTGATGTAGTATTATTTGATGGTAATAAATTATCAGATGATTTAGTAATAACTACTACAATATTAAATTCAATAGTTGGTAAAGTAACAGGTAAAATAGATGAACATTTATTGAGTATATTTAAAGAATAAAAAAAATATTTTATTTCATTTTTATTTTTTTAGAATGGAAGAACGTGAACCAAAAAAAGAACCTAGCATCAATAAATCTCCATTAGATGAAGTACGACGATTAGCTCTACTTAATGATAAAGGACCTGAAAAACAGCCTTCTTTTTACGAATTTTTAATGCAAAATTTAAGAGTGATTTTTCGTATTCTGAAATTTGATTTATCATTAAATAATTTTTTAAAACTAATGGATGAAGCAACAAAATGCGTTAGAAATGGTGTTCCAATATCACCCACATATAGAATTCAATTTAAGTCTATGAAAGAATATTATCAAATCATTATTAATAGTTTTATTATAAATTTTTTTAAAAAAACCCAAATTAATACAAATTTAGATTTTGATGAATTTAAGAAATTAATTAATGATATTATTAAAAAATATAATATAGATTATATTGATGGTCATATAGGTTTATATCCATTAAATGAATATTATAACTATTATAAATCTATTATTCTAAAATATACACCTTTAAGAAAATTACTTCATAAAATATTTGCAAAAGAAGTAGAAAATGATTTTAAAAATGGGAAACCTAAAACTATACAAGAATTTATTAATTTCTTAATTACAAAATTAACTAACTCAAATATAACAGAAAATATTCCATTAGATTATGCTTATTCATTATATCTTTTATATTATTTTTATCATTTTAGATATGTAACTCCAAATGATTCTTACAATATTTATGAAGATAAACAAAATATTAATACAGGTTTTAAAACTTTAAATAAAAATAAATATTTATTTAAAAAATTAAATATACCTTATAGTATTGATTATACAAATATAGGTAAAATAAAACCGAATATAAATTATTTTCCTTTCAAATTAAATAAAAAATATCAATTAAAATATATTGGAGGTAATGGAGAATATCAAATGGATTTATTTTTTTCACATAGTGATGAATTTAATTATGATTATTGTTATTTATTAGCTGTAGAAGTACAAACTAGATATTTATTTGGTACTTTTACTAATATTAAAATAAACGATAAACATTATAAAAAATCAATCGAAAGTGTAGCTAAAGCTTTATTTGAACTTTATGGTACAGGTTTATTTAATCCTAAAATTATTCATTGTGATTCAGAAACAACATTTTTATCAAAACCTTTACAATATATTTCAAATCATTTAATTGGTACTAAAATAATTCCTGTTGAGAGAATAATAATTAAAAAATAAATCTTATCCTATACATTCATCTTTAGCTATAATTAATAGAATTTGTAGAACTATTAGAGATATGGCTGATAATATGGGTTTAGAATATATTCAACCTCATGATATGAATAAAATTATACATAATTATAATCATACTTATCATAAAACATTATCTAAATTAAATCATAAAAAAATATCACCATATGAAGCTAAAATAAAACAAAAATCTTTTGGTTTATCTCTACATAAATTAAATTATAATATTATGAAACAAAAAGGATTTTATTTACCTCCTGGTACAACAGTAACAGTTTATAACACAGATCAATTAAAAAAGAGATCAAAAATATTACCAGATATTTATATAGTAGATAATTTTGAAAAAGGTAAATTTAATATTCATAATGATAAAGGAATAAAAATGTCAGTACCAAGATATTTATTAAATCCAGTTCCAAATGCAATTATTATACCTTCAAAAGAAAAAGATCCAATGATGTTTTATTAATAAATAAATACTTTTTTCTAAGGAAATATTAAATTCATCCATTAATGTGTTATATTCTCTATTATATTGAGAATTAAAATCATACCCATTAATCTTAATTGAATTAACTTTTTTTAATTGGTTTTACATGTTTTAAAGATCCATGTTCAGGATCTTCATAACTTAAGCATACTAGATTAAAATCAATTTCTATAATTAAACTTATAGCTTGTACTAAATCATTAGCATTAATTATAATTTTACCACTATTATCAATTAAATTTGCTATTAATTTCATATTATTTGTTTTTAATATCGCACTAAATGTTAAAGCTATATGTTTATATAAAGCACTAGCATTATCAGTATTAAGATCAGTTTCTCTTGTAATTATTTTTTGATGTTTCTTCATTAACTTCAGGATAATGTGCTGGTGTTTCACTATTGTTATTATTAATAATAACTTTACAATTAGCACTAGAACTATTATGTTCAGTATTATTCTTCCCTACATGGGGTGAGAAATCACTTATTTTAATCATAAAAAATAATGATTTTAAAAATTTTTGTTTATTAACTTACTCATCTGCTAATCCATTAGGTGTACCAATTATACTTACTACATATTTTTTAACTGCATCTAACATTATTTGTTCATGGTTAGGATCTTCTAACAAATCAGTAACAACTTTTTTACAAGCAGTTGAATAATAACTTTCACCTGTCTCCAATTTATATTTTTTACCTGCTTCAATATTTGGAATATTACGTTTTTTTAATAGTTCTTCTACTTTAGGAATTACCATTAATTTGTATAATGCAGCAGATAATTGAAGTATTGGACAATAACCCCTAATTCTTCCTTTGATATTCACTATTACCTTCATATTTATCAACGAAAGTTTTATATGCATCTTTAACAAGTAAACTTGTAAATACTGCATTTGCTGACCTTCTTCTTGGAGTACTATGTAATTTATAAATATTCATAACACCAGTATCTCTATAATAGTTATCATTAGCCCTTTTCACTTTTTTTCCCTAAATTCATCATATTCAGGATTATATTGGACAGTTGGATCATCGAATGGTTTATCATATTTTACTGTTCTTACTTCACTATCTAGCCATTCATTGAAAGATTTAATCTTCTTTCCATCTGCTCTATGTTGTCTTCTTTTTGTAGGATTACCATAATTATTTTGTAAATATTCCATATATGCTACTTGATAAGGATCTTGTTTTTTGACTGTCCATCCATTAACAAATTTAGCTCTTTTATGTTGATCTCTTATAATAATATCTGGAATTCCATCTTCATTAATATCTTCTTGTTTTACTGACCAATGATATCTTGGATCTTTACCATCATTATGTTTGTTAACATATTCCAAAGCACCATTATATGTTTGTGCATCTCTAACTTTTTCTAACATCTTTCTTTAAATCAAGAATAAGATGTGCTAAAGCTTTCATATTCTCATCAATTAATGTACTATCAGCACCATGATATTTATAATGACTTAAATCATCATCAAAAATATATTTAGCATCACCCTCTGTAACATATCTTTCACGTTCTTTTTAATAATTGGTGGATATATACGTGTACCATCTTTATTTCGTGGTCTACGTGTTCCATATATCACATCTTGTTGCATTAAAAAAAATGATTTTTTAAAAAAAATTTTTTTTTTTCAATTTTTTATATTTTGATTATTAACATCAATAATCATTTTTTTGATGACCAGTTAATTTTTGATAAACTGAATAAATTTGATCTTTAGTATAAGGTAATGGTATTTGTTCAATCATATATCTTAATTGTTGTTTAGAGAAATTAGGAAATATAAATATAGTACTTACATTAGCTTTAACTTCAGCAGGTAAAGATTTCCAAAATTGTACAGCGAAAAATACAGAACATTGAATATGAGCTAATTTAGTAAATAATTGATTAAAATAATTAGTAGGTTTTTTTTTTAAAGGACTATTAGCACAATCTTCAAAAAATATTATAGTATGTAAAGTTAAATTATTAAAATTATTAATATATAATTTTTCAAATAATTCAGTTATTTGATTATCTACTATTTTATTTTCCCAATGATTATTTTTAATTTCATTATAAAATTGTTTCCATTTTAATATATCTTTAACTATATCTTCTGCTTGATTTTCAGCTACATATAAAATTGGGATTTTAATTAAAGGTTTTAATGATTCAAATGTAGGATCATTTTCTAATCCATTTTTATTAATATAAATTAATAAATGAGTTCTAGGACTAATATTACTAATTTTAATAATTTCTCTAATTATACATTGAGTTTTCCCACTTCTTTGTCTACCTACTGCTATATTTAAAGAATTATAAGGTACATTCACTTCTGGATGAATTTCACTTATTAATTCTTCATTTAATTTAGGTTTATTTTTATATAAACAATAATCAATCATATTATCTAATGCATCAATATTAATATCGTTTTCCATAAATTAAAATAATTTCATAAAAAGCATTCTGTCACTTCATTATTTTTTAATGGAAGCTCTTTATACATGCTTTGCACAAGAATTTAAAGATTGTGATTTTAGTGCAATTAATATTAAACCTTCCTTTTCTATAGTAAAAAATAAAAATGTAATAACAGTAACTGTAACTGTGTATAATAAATATCATAATTTACTTAGAAAACAAATTTATAAATTTATAGATGAAAAATATCATCCTACTATAAAGAATCCTTTACAAAATATAACGCCTGAACAATTGGATCAAGCTTATCAAATATCTAAAATGGAATTATTAAATCAAATCTTTAATAATGATTTGAATAAATATAATTCTTATTTAGGTAAATTAAATGTATTGCAACAATATGCTAATACATTAGCTCAGCAACAACAAACTCAAGAAGAAACACAGAATTTTTAAAAAAAATAAAAAAATTTCTAAGAATTTCTTTTATTGATTCTTAGGGCACTTTCTTGAGATTAGTGGTATGCCTAGATCTTTCATGACCTCCCTATCGATTGGATTGGAAGAATCAAGTTTAGCACTAATCTTGTGCCTTCGCCTCGGAGGATCGTTTTCATTGTCCTCTCTTGGGCGTGGAGCCATTGTTTGTGGCGGCCTTAGGGTCGGATCTTTTCGTAAGATTTCCTTAGCATCCTTAGTTGGTGGCTTAGGAAACTTTTCAAGATCACGTCCTTCCTTTTGAAAGAGTGAGAGAGCGAATTTAAATCCCCTAGGACATCCAATCTGGAGTTCCTCTATTCTCGAGTAAACATTTACCCGAGAATCAGGGCTTAAATTTCGCCAGCGTCTGCTGATGGCTCCCATTAATTGACCCAAAAGAGGCTTCTGCTTATTTGGGTCAATCTCGTCAACTTGACGAAAGTAGTCCACCAGCACGTCTTCTTGCAGCTCTATCCTTTGGTATTTATCCCTCATTTGAAGAATCGCCGACATATTGTGGGATAAATACCCTTCGAACTCTTCTTTAGTGAAGAGTCCTTCGGATATCGCCGCCTCCAGTGAAGGAGCTTTACGCGTTGATCTATCTTCTAGCAGAGCTATGAAGAAAGCCACTGCGTTTCTACAATGACTAAGGTTGCTTGTTGGTTCCCAAGAGTTCAGAGGTATCTGTAAACCAGGTACCTCTTTCCAACAAACACACCAAAGAGATTGTAGTTCTCCTTTCTTGTCTTCCTCCTGTTTGAAGTTTACTATTGCTTCAACTTCATAGAAGCCTTCCAACTCTTGCGAGTAGGCTTGACTAGACGTAGATTCATTTCCCTCATCAAAGTAATAAGGGAAATCATAGTCCCAGTCATTAGGCGTCTCAACAGTTTCAGACTCAGACTGAAGAGAAGACTCACTCTCAAGCTCAGATTCCGAAGTACCCGACTTATACTTCAAAGATACCCTCATTGCTTTAGGCGCGCCTTGGCTTATACAGGTTGATGTATTGCCATGTACAACTACTAGGTTTCGCTGCATGGCTGCAGTGAAGTGATTTCAATACTCCACAAAATTGAATCAAGGTATCATGGTCGACCACTTATTACTTTTGTATGATATAATATGTAAACCATTCATTTTCAAAACTACGCTCAAAAACCGTTAAGGATTTTGACACTTTTCACTTTTTGTATGACGATAGAACTGTACTCTCAATTAAAAAAAATTCAATGAGTGAGAACGTTTATTGGAAATAAGTATTAACGTCTCCCTTTTCATATATGGTCTTTAACGTTCTCGGGAACTTTTCGACATTAGTAATAGTTTGATTAGAATTTAATTTAAATTTAGTTGTACCTAATAATAAATTAAATTCGATTTCATTACCTTTGTATAAAGAACGATACAATTCCATTATATTACCATCATAATCAAGATCAGCATGAATATATCTAGTATCGGTAGGTATACCTTTTGCCCTAGACATATAACCTATACCACCATCATTATATGATAGTTTATCAATATAGGTTTTCTTCATTATGAAGTAGCTTTCAACTGCGCAGTTGACATCGCTTCTTCCATCGTCACTTGTAAAATCGGAATGGAATTGCCCTAAATTATTGCCGATTAATTTTCTATTATATCTAGCCTCGAAGGCTGCTTCTAATTTAGGTAAATCCGATTTTACTATATGCATTGAGTCTGTATCTTGATAAAAGATTTTACAGCCAATGTCATATGCTAAGCACATCACTTCGTTCATGATACGTTTCGACATGCTTAATACTTGTACGCCTAACAATGATAAGTTAAAATGCTTATCTATAGGCCTCTTTATATTGAAGGATTCTATATCAGAATCTTCAATTTTTATGCGTTCTATTATACGGAAGTAATTTTTAGCTGCATAGTTATCGGCTCTATCGCCTTTCTTAAGATACTTCCACTCTTTGTTGATAGGCTTTTCTATCGTTTTGCCGTAGCAGCTATTCATAATTAACTTATATATTTGTTGGAGAGGGTTATTTTGTCGTTTATATTCCACCCGTTTTTGGAATATTTCTTGGATAACACGTTGAATCGTGGGATCATAACCCTCATCCCAATAATAGCCTCGTACTAGTTTGAATTGAATATTTTGATAAACTATGAGGTCTTCCAAGGCTATATTATCGACGACCATCGTGACGGGATTTTCTTCACTAATGTTGTTGTCGTCATTTAAATTTAATCCATTAATTTTTTGTACTATAAGAGGGAAGGGATAATGTTTGTTAACTTTTGTAATTAGAATTTCGACGACATATGCATTAGAATGTGCATTTAAGTAATTAAGATTTAATTGGTCGTCTTGAATAACTTTTGGTGGACCGTTAATAACACTTATTCTAGCCATAGCGGAGGGATATAAAGATACAGCGTCAAAATCGCATAATTCTTCTTTGACGTGCCACTTCTTGTTATAAGCAGTCATACATCGACCTCCATAAACTGCTCTTGATAAAAAGTGTCTAACGTGACCACCTACTTGAAATAAATTTTGATTAACTGAATAAACTTTGTTTGTAAATACAGCATTGGCTAAAGAAGAAATAGATAAATAATTAAAAGGTGAAATATTAAATGATTCTTGAAAACCAATGCAGAATCTGTTAAACCCTTCCCGTAATATAGTAACGTCTTGACGACAATAAAATATCGCATATTCCCACATGTTAAAAGTGGCTTCATCTATGCGACAATTAGGGATGTTATTGATATTCGTAAAGAATTCAACATATTTGTTTTCATCCCAAGGTTTGTCTTCATAAATACCTGCTTCATCGATAACCCCTACTCCTGATTGTAAACGGTCTAATGTGTAATAACGGTAGGGGAATAATTCTTTTTTGATTCCTTCAATACCAAACATTGAAGGTAATAATTTGAGTTTGCAGGTAAGAATAGGTAATGTGTCACGGAAGAATAATAATTTATCATTGAATTTAACGTCCATTGATAATACTTTTGTACCCTTAATTGTGGATTTTATTATACCAAATTTAGCAATAAATTTAGAATCATAAGCTAAATTATGGAAATAACAAGTTGAATTGTTTGGTAAATAATTTAATAATTTAAATCCACAATCAGGGCCTTTGAATATTTGTTCATCACTGGCATCGTACTTTTGAACGATACATAAATAAGGTAAATGAATGTCACCAGTGATATCTGTTTCAAAATCTGCATAATATATTAAATCAGTAATAATTGGACGTTCTTTCTTCTTTTTTGAAATAAATCTCCGGACACAAGTACCTGGATTATAATCTAACGAATAATTCATACCGTTGTAAACTTGATCTGAAAAATGCGTCTTCAATAATGGAAAATAAGAATAAGTAATTGGAATAAATAAATCTTTTTGGAATAATAATAAAATTAATTGTAATGAATCAATCTTCTTTGTTTCTCTGGAATTTAATTTATCTGGCTGATCAAAATATTGAATATAATTACCCGTAAAGGGTGTTTTTTCTTTAATGAAATAATGATCTTCGAATAAATATAAATGAATTTTGTAAAGAGCATTCTCTTGTTTACACCCAACATAATTAAATGCTTGACCTTGTTTTTGATAAACAATAGGTCTAATTCTAATTTTGCCATCTTCATCGATGGATTTATAAACTTTATGAATTTGGGCATAAATGGAATGCTCTTTACAAACGAAGTCTAACTTCGATGCGACTTGATACTTAACTAAAATACGACAACGTATTTTATCAAGTACTTCGTCTGGAATGCCCGACTGCTTTAAGGCATATATGAAACAGCAGTCATTTAATTCTTCCCTTTGTTTACCACTTTCATTTAATAAGGTATCGAATATTTGCAAACGTCGCAAATAAGTTTTAACATAGAAGGGGATGTTTTCCGATACCAAATAAGGGAAGAATTGGGCACCATTTTGTGCTACAGTCGCTGCTCTTTCGATACCAAACCCCTCTAAATGGATCCAATAAGGTATCCATGCTTTATCTTCATCTGACCCCTCGAATTCTATAATATTAGTATAATCGGGGGTGATGTCTTGTCCATTAGCTAATGTATTTATCATGTCTTGAAATACATTAGGTAATAATGGTTTTTGAGACCAAACCCCACCTTCACGTAAATAATTTATAAAATAATGTTGTCCAATCCTAATCCCACCTATATGATTATGAATATGTTCTAATATTATATTATAAAATGCTCGCCTATCTATATTACCAAACCCCTGGAAAAATATTGTAAAATTATCAGGATTATTATTAAGAAAATGTCTTAAATTAATAAAATTATTATGAAAATCCTGAGGTCTAATAGTATAAGTTGGATGTTGGGGTGGCTGGCCTCTAGGCGGTGGTATTGGGGGATTAGGTGGCATACGATTCGGTACTGTATACCGATTTCTAGGTTGACGTGGTTGTCGTGGTTGAGGTGGAGGTGGTGGTGGTGATGGTTGTGAGGGTGGTATATCTTGTGACTCATTTACAACAGGTTGTGATTGTTGTAATGGTCTTCTTTGTGGTTGAGGAGGGGGGATATATATTTCAGTGTCAACACCCACGTCATTATATCTTTGAGGAAGAGGATCTATACCAATATCGGTATAGCGTGATGGAAAGTCTATTTGTGTTTCAGTGTCTTCGTATTTTATTGATTGTGGAGGAGTGGGTGTTTCAGAGACACGAGTAATAAAAGAATCAATATCATCTAATTCTAATAATGTAGGATATTGATCGAAGACACTACCTTGTTGATCTTTTTCTTCCTCTTCTAATTTATCCCCTCCTTTATTTTCTTCTATTGAAGAACTTACAATTAAATTAGGGATATTTTCCCAAGTATCAATGGGTTTATTACCAAAGGTTAATTTAACTTCCTTATTAATTAGGAATATTTTATTAAAATATTTTTTTTCTGGTCCTTGATGTAATTCAAATAAATGTCTAATAGTTAAAAATATATTTAATAATCTATAAAATACTGTAGTTACATCAAATTTTGAATGAGAATGATATAGATTATTAAGTTTCTCTGGTGAATTTAATTCTTCTGTAAAGAATTGGACCCAATATTGATATAATAATATTAATTTATTTTTGTCATCTTGAATTAAATTTTTAAAGAAATTAATAAAGAAAATGGCATTTTCCCATGACATAGATATACCATTAAATATTAATTTTAAATGTTCTGGAATATTTTTTGGTAGCCATTTGTTATTTTCTTTATCATTTTCTAAATATTCTTTATTCATATCAAATAAACTTTGAATATTATAATTTTCAATATTAATCATAAAATATCTTTCATTATAACCTTCTAATAATTGAGGACTAAATTCTGGAATAATTTCTAAATAATTTGTATAAATAGTATTTGATAATAAATTTTGAATAAAATAATCTTTATCATTCGTGTTATATAATACAAATTTTAAATTATATTGTATTTTTGTATATTTATTTCTAGTAATTATTATTTTAGGCATTGTTGAAGGTTGTTTAATTATTATTTTATTCTTATTTGGATCATAATAATAATCTTTATTAAATTTAAATATTTTAGAATCAATTTTTTGTTCTGCTTCAATTGTACATTTATAATATAAAAATAAAAAAATTTTAAGAATATGAACAAATAAGGCATCTGTATTAAAATATAATTCTTTTAATTCATCTGGAATATCTTCATCATCTTCAGGATATTCTTCTTGTTTATTTTCATCAAAATTTAGAATTATTTTAATTGAAGGTTCTTCTTTCATATACCATAAGTAATAATTAAACCAATCTTGAAATAATGAAATTAAATAATTCTTATCATACCCATTTAAAGTTTTAAGGTAAAAATTCAAATAAAACAAAGTCAATCTATAATCATATGTTATATTATTAAATATATCAAAAATATAAAATGGATAATTTTTTTTGGGATCAGCGAAATTTAAATTAAGTAATCCATTAATTTTATTATTATTATTTTGAATAAAATCTAAATAATCATACTCTTTTTCTTCATTTTTTTTATGGATCTTAAAATCTATATATAATCTTTCATTTTCAGGTATTATTAATTTGTTTTGATCAGGTAAATATTGTTCTTTTAACATTTCTTGGTCAGTTAAATAACCAATATATTTTGAATCTTCTAATGATTCTTTTAATTTGAGCATAAAATCTTTGTGTTCATAATCGATATTTATTATACCTTCTTCTATATCTCCATTATCATATCTTCTAACATACTTATAATTAATTAGATTATATTTAAATATTGGAATCTCTTTTTTGTTTTCATTATTTTTTTCTTTATTTTTTCGTTCTTTTATATTTATAAACATTTGTAAATGTTTATTTGTTTTATATATTTTTTTATTATAATTTTTTATAATTTTACGATTTGGGATTATTGTTATTTTGTAATATACTTCAGGATAATCTTGTTTTAATATCCCGATACGTGTTTCCATTGGGTTTAATAAATCATATTGATTTTCATCTTGTGGATTGAAATAAATTTGTTTATTAACTAAAAATATTACAGATAAATAACAATCCAATACTGTTAAAAATACATTTTTAGAAGGAGTAGCATTAAACATTATTTTCTTATCAATGTAATGTCTACACCATTCAATTAAAATATTAATCAAATATATTTTATCTTTCTCTAATAATTCATCAAAATAATTAACGATAAATAAAGCAATTCTAAAATCTTTCCCAATCCCATTAACAATATTATAAATATAATTGGGATAATAATTTTTTACATAATTAATTAATAATTGTTGATGAAATAAAATTTGATAATGTTTTTTCAATAATTGATTTATATCTATTTGAAATTGTAATATTAAATTTGCACTATTAGTTAGACGTCTTAAGGAAGGGAAATATTTATTATTTTCTTTCTGATTTAAAATTTTTTCATAATGAGAATTTTTAAAAATAAATGTTTTTTTTTTTTTTTTTAAAATATCTGAAAGATGAATATCATATAAATTATTATTATCTTCATTTAAATAAAAAATTAAATCATAATAAGTATTTGTATCATTTGTTTGATTTTCTGTTCTTGAAACCTTACCTGGTTGAATTTTTGAGGGTTCTTTGTACCCTGTTTTAGATCTGAAGTCAGTGTCCATTTATAAAATGAAGTGAAAAAATAACTGTTTAACATTATATCAAAATATTGTGTGAAAAATGTTTAAGTCAATTTTGATAATATTTTAAAAATTAAATTATATCAAATAACTTTGCCACAGAGGTTTTAGTCAAAATTTGATAATATTTTATAAATATAAATGTTTATTTAATAACCATCTGGTGTACCATTAGCATGGTATTTCAAACCATTGTGTAAATCTAATGTAAAATAAGTATCACGACAAATGAATAATTGTGGTGGAGGTGGATGATTTCCTGCATCATCAACATTATAATAAGTATCATTAGCTTGAGTATAAATAGGTTGACCTTTAATTTGTATTGGTATATTTTGACCATTAGAATCTAAACCATCAAATACGTAACCACCACGTGAACGTTCACATTGTATATTAAGCATAAATGAAGTAGCATCACTTAATGTATTATTATATCTAGTACCATTTGAAGCATTTCTATCCATAGTTAAAGAATCTTCAAATTCTTTAGTACATTGTATACCACCATCTAAATCAGAAGCAACTAATTGATATTGTAAAAATCTAGCACCTAAAGTAGAAACAGGTTCATCAGGATAATTTTGACCTGCAATAGTTAATTGAACATTATTATAAATAGGATTATCGAAACAAGTATAATCATTAGCATGTTTTGGAAATACAACTGTAATAGTTGTAACATTAAATAAAGGCATATTAATAGTAGATTGTATACCAGATTCAGTAGCAGCTAAAGCAAATGCATTATAATCTAATTGTTGTGAAGGAATTAATAAACCTCCAGGTTGTTGAAGTATTTGAGCTATTTGATTTAAAGTTTCTTCTTTAACTCCAAAACCATACATATTAGATTTACATGAAACTACTGTTAAACCTGTACAATATAAAGAAACATTCTCAGATGCAGTATCAATAGTATGATTAGTTTCAGTATCACATTTAAATGTAGTAGTTATATTAGCAGAATTACCTATTTGAGTAAAACCATGAGTAAATAAAGGTAAATTATTAAATGTAGCATTAATAGAAGAATCTTCTAAAAAATTCTTTAACTTCTTTAATTTTACGTGGATCTACTTGACACCATACTAAACCATTTTGTTTAACATAAAACTTTAATTCAATATCACCAACTAATCTATTTGGATATAAATCAAATGCTTGTAAAGCTAATATATCTTCAAATGGAAGATTCATTTCAAATTCGATATCATGTTTATTTCCATCTGCAATTGTATTTAAATCAACATAAGTACCACAAACAGATTGAGAATATTCTGAAACATTTTCATATAAAGAATGTGTATATTTTCTAGTTTTCTTTTCAGCATAAGGTTTAATTGTAGAATAACAATAACCTTCACGACAACATTCATTTTGTTGATAACCCAGTAGAAATATTATTAGACATAATTTGTAATTGATCTAATAATTGATTAGAACTCTTAAAACCTATAAATATTTTAACTAAATTTTCTGGATCTGTTAAATTACCAGATGAAATAGCTTTTGATAATTGTACAGTTATTCTAATTTTAAAATTAATAAAACCTTCAGTTATTTGTGAAACCATATGATCACCATGAGTAATTCTTAATCTAGTTTCTTGAGATTGATTAAAAGGTGCATTTTGATCATGACAATCTTCAGTTCTTAAAATAAAAGAACGAGTACCATCATTTTTAGCAATTAAATCTTTAAGACGATCAAAATAAGCTCCAACATTACCTTGATCATTTTGTTCATTTTTAGATTGCGTATTATTATAATACATTAATAAAAATGAAAAATATTTTTCATAATTTTTAATGGCGTGGGGGTTGTGGAATAAATTTAAAAACGGTATAAAGAAAATAGGACCTTTACTTAAAAAAGTGAAAGAAGGATTCGCAAAAATTAGTCCGCATATTGCAAAAGGTTATGAATTTGCAAAACAACATAAAGAAGATATTAAAAAGATAGGACCTTTAAAGAAATTACCTGTAGATAAAATATTTGAAGTAGGTGATAGAATAGCTCCTATATTTAAATCAGTAGGTATGGAAGCAAATGATAAGAGCTTTTCTAATTTACATTATGCATTTTATAAATAAAGAAATAAAATATTTATTTTTATTATTATTTATGGCGTGGGGTTTTTGGAACAAAATTAAAAACGGATTTAAAAAAGCTGGTGCTTGGATTAAAAATAAAATTATTAAACCAGTCGGTAGATTTATTGGAAATGTTTGGAATAAAGTAGCTAAACCTGTTGTAAATACAGTAGGTAAAATACCTGGAATTGAAAATTTACCTGGTCATGCAGGTGCTATTGCAAAAGGAATTAAAATAGCAGATAAATTCTCACCTGTGATAGATGGTGTAGCTAATGCACTAGTTGGACAAAAGAAATAATAAAATATTATTTATATATATTGTTTTGAATTTTTGAAACTAAAATATACCAAATCCCAGGCGTCCTTAAAGGACGCCTGCGTCCAATTTGGTATATTTTAGTTTCAAAAATTCAAAGTAATTTTGTTAAAATTTAAATCATTTTTATAAATGTCGAATTATAAACCTGAGGTTATAGAAACCTATTACAACAAAAATAGGTTAGATATTCCTGAAATTAGAAATTTAAAAGATATAGAAAAACAGAGAAGAGTGTCATTTACAAATGCAATTATATTTGAACAACCAATACCATTTTCAGCTTTAAGACAAAATAGTGAAATATATGTTATACCTTATGAAAAAGAAAATAAATAAAATAAACATTATTTATTTGTTTATTTAATTCTTTAACATTTTGTTCTACTGACCATAATGAAGAAAAAACATTAGTAACATAAATTGTCTTTTTCGTATTGCTTTGAGCATTGTCAACAGGTGAAGTGTTAAAATTATTGAAATAATCATTATAGAAATCAAATGTAAAAAGAAATTCATCATCAGACATTAAAAAAATGAAGTGATTATTGTTTTTTATTCAAACTAGAGCTTTAAAATTATCAGGATCGATTGAATTCATGTCAAATACTGTTTGGAATTCATTATTATCAGGTATTTTATTTGAAATGAGTATATTATTAACTTCAGTGTTCGTTGATTCATATAGAAATGCATGATACCATCTTCCAAAATTACTCTCTAATAGAGTTAAATGAATCTCTAAATAATGAATATTATTAGTAAGTGGTGGCTTTTTGTTATCAGTTATTGGTACTGAAACTTTGATATTTCTTTGTTTGAAGAATTCGATCAACTCTTTATGAACAAAATAAAAATCTTGGAAATTTCTATGTTTGATGATCATGCCAATTGGCTTGATTATAAAATTGTTAAAATTACCAAGTTTGTCATCTTTGGGTTCAAAAAAATAAAGCAACCGCTGTAGCATCTGGATCTTTTTCTTTCATAAAATCTGCAAGTTTTGTAACTGAATAGTAATCTGTATTCATAAAGAGTGAAGTGATGATGTGACATTTTTAAAATTGTGTATTCTGACCATTCGTTTATAAAAATAAAGTTTGCCATGCGACCAAACAATATAACCGTCGCTTTTTGACTACAAACCTCTGACCAAAGATAAATTGAATAGGATAAATGTCCGGCCAAACATAACCGGGGACATTTTGTGCTGGTTATACGAGGTTTTTGATAGGTTTATGCGAAAAGTGGCATAAAAAGTGCTATCGTCCCTATGAAAAAGTTTCGCGTTCTCTCAAAATTGAATGCTCATTCAAATTTTCTATCGAATTGTATAACTCACAAAAATCATTTTGATTTTTGTTGCGAGCGGAGCGAGCACACTCGGGGGATTGAAGGGGTCTGAGACCTCCGGAGGTGCCCTTCGGACCCCTCCGGGGGTCGAAGACCCCGGAAATCCCCCCAGTGAAAAGTAAAGGTCGGGAATAATCACGAGGACCCCAGGGGCCCCGCCGGAGGCGGGGCCCCTAGGGTCCTCGTGATCATTCCCGACCGCATTATATATATACCAATATCAAGATTCTATAAAAAACACAGTTTCACAAGAAAAAATTAGAAATTATCTTCACGATTTATATATAATAATTTAAGAAAATATAATTTTAATAGAAATATCTTTAACATGAAGTAATGAACGATTTGTATTATTCCAACTCGGTAATGATAAAAAGCCAATAATATGATTTTCATCCGACTTTATTATTTCTTGTGTTGATAACAGCATAATTATTGGAATTGATGGCACTTTTTACTCATCGCCAATTGATTATTCTCAATTATTAATATTTAGATATAAGACAAGTATTATGAACATTCCCTTATAATACTTATTATTACCTGATATAAATGAAGCAACATATATTTATGCATTCCAAACTTTTAAAAATAGTTTACAAAAATTCGGTAACGGTTTCGAGGATGACGTTAAATTAATCTGCGATTTTGAAGCAGCAGAAATCAATGCAATAAAAGAAGTTTCCATTATAAAATCAAATTCACTACAATTGTTACTTTCATTATACTCAAGCAGGATTTAATCAAAACAATTAATATTTTACCAAGAATTCCGAAAAAAAGTCCTGTCATATCATTGAATTTTCACTTGAAATTGAATGCATTGATGGAAGCATGCAGAAGTTTATTAAATACTTCATTAAAACTTTTTATAGAAAATATTCTAACGATTATTGGAATTCTGAAGGCAAACCCAGAAGTGACATTTTGACAAATAATATTAACGAAAATTTCAATAGAAAAATCAGTAATTCAATTGGGAAATATCCAAATATCTCACAATTTTTCACAACCATTCAAAAACTGGAAAATGGAATGAAAAACAAATATAACAATTTGAAAGTCAACCTTGCATTAATTTCAGATAAGATACTTTCCGGTCGAGTTATGAAAAATATTTTGTACATCAAATTAATTTTTTGAAAAAAACGAAGTTTTTTATAATGCATTAAAAATTCAAGATGACGAAAATTTTGATCTGAAACCATTACCAGATCCCATACCTTTTATAAAATTAGCTTTTACAATAAAAATACCACGATTCTCTTGGAACGAGATAACACAAAAATGAGAATTGGTGGATAATGATGATCATCATAGAAATAAAATTCTGAAATAAACGATAGGAAAACCGTAAAAAAAAAAAAAAAAAAAAAAATGAGTAAAAAAAAAGAGTAAAAAAGGAATACCTGGGAAAAGGAGAGAGGGCCTGGGTGGAAAAAAGAATAAAAAATTCGGGAAAATATGTGTAAAGAAAATCAATAATAGAAAAATTTCAAATAAAAATATTATAATAAAAAATACATAATCCTCATTGTAAATAATCGAAAAATGACAATATATATTCATTAAATGTGAAATATATTATTTAATGTATAAAACAATGTATAATGTTATTAATATTGTGATTCATTAGTGTATCGTATGATGTTATTCATTAATGTATTGTATAATGTTATTCATTAATGTATTGTATAATGTTATTCATTAATGTATTGTATGATGTTATTCATTAGTGTATTGTATAATGTTATTCATATTGTCATTCATTAATGTAATGCATAATGTTATTCATAAATAAATATAACAATAAATGATCAATAATATATAATGATGAATGATAAATATTTAAAATACATTATGATAAATAATAATGAATGAATAAAATGAATGAATAGAATAATTAATGATGAATAAATGCATAAATTAGCATATAATGTTTTAATAATCATCAACTAAATTTTGAATGCAATCTAATTGAGATTTAAAAATTTAATTTAATAAAATTAATAAAACTCTGATATAGTCAATAATTATCGATATTTATTCATATAATAGTAATAAAATTATCAGTGGGTGGCCTGATCCATCATACAAATATTCGAAAAAAAATTGGATGCTTAGACATAAAAGATCTTATTGTATCAATAAGATCAATTGAAATGATTAATTTAAAAAATAATTTAATTTTGATCAAATTATCAACAACAAAATGGGATAAATAATGTATAACAATTTTCTGAATAATAATTACTGAATGATATTTAATGCAGTATAATCATTTAAAATAATTACTGTATAATAATCATCTGAATGATAATTACTGAATGATAATCTGCAGAGAGGCTGACAACACCAAATATATGAATGGCGCCAAATTTGAGAAGATTAATTGTAACCTTATATTTTCATAATATGTTTTGACATTATACAATGTATTCAATTATTTGTAAGCAAATTGGGTACAAATAACGATATTGGCTTTTTGACTGGAGAATATTCTGACAACTGATTGAATATTTCAACATCATACAAATGAATTCTATTATTTCTGAATCAAAGCCTCAGTTTTGCATATTGCTCTCAAATCTATTCAAATTTAAGAATCTGTGTGTTGAGGCTGCCACTTTTTTGGAAGCAATTAATTTTCTCGCGTGTAACGATCAAATTCATTCAATCGACTTTTTCTATACTGTAGCATGGCATGTCATGCCAGATGAGTATATTAAAAAAAAAAAAATAAAATAAATAAATAAATAAATAAATAAATAAATAAATAAATAAATAAATAAATAAATAAATAAATAAATAAATAAATAAATAAATAAATAAATAAATAAATAAATAAATAAATAAATAAATAAATAAATAAATAAATAAATAAATAAATAAATAAATAAATAAATAAATAAATAAATAAATAAATAAATAAATAAATAAATAAATAAATAAATAAATAAATAAATAAATAAATAAATAAATAAATAAATAAATAAATAAATAAATAAATAAATAAATAAATAAATAAATAAATAAATAAATAAATAAATAAATAAATAAATAAATAAATAAATAAATAAATAAATAAATAAATAAATAAATAGATAAATAAATAAATAAATAAATAAATAAATAAATAAATAAATAAATAAATAAATAAATAAATAAATAAATAAATAAATAAATAAATAAATAAATAAATAAATAAATAAATAAATAAATAAATAAATAAATAAATAAATAAATAAATAAATAAATAAATAAATAAATAAATAAATAAATAAATAAATAAATAAATAAATAAATAAATAAATAAATAAATAAATAAATAAATAAATAAATAAATAAATAAATAAATAATAATAAAAAACAACTAAAATTTATTATAATATATTTTTATTAAAATTATACAAGAAAAATATCGGCTTCTTCTAACTGTTCTCTCATTCTTGTTATTAAATCGAATTTAATTTTTTTTAAATTTAGAAAACCCTCGTTCTGCTGATACCTCTGTTGCTCGAATAGTTAGAAGAAGTGAGCAAATTATTGAAAAAGGTTTCCAACCATTGTCAGATTAAAGAAATTAGAAATATCTATGTGTTTCGAAATTTCTTTGTGGTTGTAATGGTAAATTATTAATATCTTCTGTAAACCAATAAATTAACTTTTCACGTACGGAATTAATAACCATTTTTTCATATTTAAACATTTCAGCAATATTAATTGTTCTTTCGAGCAATGCCCCTTTTCAATACACTTTTGAATAAAATTATACATATAAGCACTAGTAGCATAATTAAGTGATAAATACAATTTTGAAATCAAAGAACAAAATTCCAAATATTAATTTGAATCTCCCAATTGAAATTTGAATTGAAATACACAATTTCCCCCACTGTCGCATTCAATTTCTCCCATTTACCATCCAATTATCCCCATATTCTCCCACTTTTCTCTCACCCATTGAAACCCATTCTCCCACTCAGAAAATTGAGAGCTCGCGAATAATTCTTGAATGTATTAGATGTATACATGGTAAATCATCAATGCAATTACAATTGTATGAATTAATAAATAAATGATTGGGAATTGATAAATGTTGTTCATATCGATATCGAATAATATCAGCAAATTTTTCTAAAAGTGGACCGTTATATATCTCATGACCTAAATCATTATGTTGTATTTTTTAATTATTTTTTATTTATATCTTTGAACCTCTAATAAAAATCTTGATAATATCTAACCAAAGGTAATATTTTATCATCTGTCCAATATTTCGCATGACCAAATGTACCTTCCAACGCATTTTATTTTTGTATATATATATAATAAAATTTGCATCACACTAATTTTTTTCTTGATATCTATGCGATTTACACTTATACTTTATATATAAAGTTTGATTTCAATTATAATGTGAATCAACACATGTAAATGGGCAATTAAATGAAATTGGTTTGTCTTTAATTTAAATCTGGTTGAAATTGTTCAATTTTCGTGTCTATTATTGAATTAAGATAATTAATAAAAATATCAGGTGTTGGCATAAGTTGTTGAGTATTGTTTTGTTGTTTATTTATTTGTGAATCATATGTTGTGAAATCATTAAATTCGAATTTTTACTCATGTGCTTATTCAAACATAATTTTAGTTGACTGATATTAGTTGTGTTTTGTTCCTTTAATGGAACGAAGGCGGATAATATGCAATTATAAATTGAATCCTCCATTCACATGTGGACAACTGATTGGACGGTTATATGGCGCCAAATATTTTGACATGTATGTCACTTTTTTCAGGGAAAATCAGATTGCCCTGTTCGCAACATGATTGGGAAAATTTGGTTATTGTGAAAATTTTGCAATACTTGATGACAACCTCTTTGCTGAGTTAACGGAAAATTTGCTCATTTCATAATCTAACTCTTCGTATAAATGGATCCAAATAGTACCACCCACAAGAGCCAAAAATTATTTTAATATTTTATTAAAAAAAATCAATGTAATCGATGTGTGAAAACCAAAGCTTTATACACAGTTTTGCTTTAACCAAAAACACTTCAGAACCAATTTGAATTTTTACACACATTTATTAAATTTTTGGAGTGCTTTCTTAACAATTTATCAAGTCATTTTTTTATGCGCGTTTTCCATTTGCATGGCTCAATATCCTCTTCTGTGCAACCTTGTCGAAATCTATGCTCGGAATGCACCAGCAAACGCACGTTTTCGAAGTCTACACCTGTTAGGTCTATATCAGGCGGACAGTATTTGATCACATCGCCAGCACCAATTTCGAAAAATCCATGAGATGGGAAGTTGCCTTGCTGATGGAAAAGAGACCCATCAATAGACTTTATTCCCAAAAGACTGGCAAAAATTATTTTATCAACGCGTAATATATATGGCGTCAACCAAGTAACACCAGCAAATTTGGAGAATACGGGTGATAACTCACTCAGCTTGAGCGCATTAAATAGTTTGTGTGAGAATTTACTGTTGGCGTTGCTCTTTTTCTGGAAAAAATTTGTTACAATATCACCAAATGTTATAACGCGATCAGCCCAAAGGGAAGAAGGAATAAAACCTAAGGCATGAGGATTGAGGGTGAGATTTGAATCATTACAAGCTGCTAGAAACTCACAATATGATGCATACGGATCATCTATGGTGTGATATAGAACTTGCTGTGGTAAGACAAATTCTCTTGTAAGTCGTTGGACTTGTGAAACTGGATTTAAATCAAAAGAAGATAGTGCAATTGGTGGTTGTTCAATTGAACAAGTATTTTGTGTGGGAGAATTGACTATCCGCATTGGGGAGGAAACGGCCCGCCTGTGTTGTTGTGGAACATCTCGTGTGAAATTAGGATGATGATCAAAAGGATTATTAAATTTGAGAGATGAATCTTTATCAATTTCGTTCAAAGCAAGTGCAAAAGCATCTTCGAACTCACCGTTACTTTCATTATTTGGACCGAAAAATGAATCTGAAGAATGAAATGGATCCCAGCCCTTCATATTGTCACTTTTTACTCATAACCGTCAAACGATACACCACTTTTTATTCAATTTTTCCAAAAAAATCAAATAGAAACGAGCTGCGATTGTTTAGACAATAATACTTCAAAAAATGTTGCAGCATTTGCATTCTTTTTCTGGTGGAGGAGGAACAACAGTGTTGTTAAATTTTAAGTATTCTCTTATAGCAGTTTCCATAATTTCTTGAACATTAGCACCAGTTTTAGCAGAAGTTTCAAGAAACTGAGCTGAAAATTTATCCGCCAGAGCTTTTCCTTCTTCAAATTTAATTACACGATCATTTTCTAAGTCAATTTTATTTGCACATATAATACAGGGGAATTGATTAGAATCTTTGTACCTTTGGATGTTGTTATAAACTTTATTGACGTTGTCAAATGAAGCACGATCATTAATTGCATAAACAATGATGAAACAATCTCTATCTCTATAAACTTGTGGGCCAACTGCTTCTGTTTCTTCCATTCCTGCTGTATCTAAAACATCGATTGAATATTGATGGTTATTAAGTGAAATTGTTTTACTATAAGTGTCAGATATAGTTGGCTCGTATTCTTCCTGAAATGTATTTTTGATAAAACGAACTGTTAAACAACTTTTCCCTACAGCACCTAAACCAAGTACAACAACTTTAATTGTCGTGGCCATTGTTCGAAGAATTGCAGTTTTTTGACAAAAACCAAAACTTTTTTAATTAAATCCAACGGTTTTAAAAACTTTAATAATCAATTAAATTTGATGATGATTCCTTATGATCAAAAATAAACTTATTTATAATTTTATGGATAAGTTTTTTGTAAAATTATGGAACAAAAATAATGTTGTTATGGTTAGATATTTAAATGAACACTTGTTGTGGCACTTTTCGATCGGCCTAAAATCACGTTCAAAAAGTGAAACCGATACTGCCGATTTTTTTCCAGTTTACTCGAACAAAAAGTTACATTATTTAAACGGTCGTTTGACAAGGATATTCACCGTTTAACCGTCGAAACAAATTTTACAAATAATGTCAACGATCAGAGAAGAAGACATTCAGAATGTTATACGTCAAGTTCAAGAAATGTTTCCGCAACACTCCAGAATGCAGATAGAACAAATAGTTAGACAAAAAAATGGAAATATTGATTCTGTAATTACACAAATGCTTGATACACCTGCTCAACCAATGCCTCAACAATATCCTCCACAACAACCCCAATATCAGCAGTATCCTCCACAACCGCAATATCAACCAATGCCTCAACAATATCCTCCACAACAGCCTCAACCTCAATATCAACCACAGCCTCAATATCAGCCACAGCCTCAATACCAACAACGTCCACCACAGCCTCAATATCAAGCACAACCTCCAAGACCAAGTCAAGATTCTCAAACTCATATCTTCCCACCAGACTTTCTCAGATGGCCTCCAAATGCACAAGCGTACCGCGAATATTTGCCAGGTAAAGGTAACCAAGCACCTGGTCCTCAATATCAACCACAACAACAATATGTGTTCCAAATGCCACAAGTAGATCCAAATGACGACATCGGCCCTGATATGTCTCAAAAGAAAGCGACCAACAAATGGGAAAGATTCAAAAATAAGTTTTCGAATCCATCAAACTATTCCCAAATTTAATTCACTAAAAACAACAAGCCTAAAATCACCTCTATTTTTTCTATGGTAACAAACTATCGAACTGATTTCGGCTAATTTGATTTTTTTTTCTTCTTCTTTTATGTTTTAGAGAGGATGTTTCCGGATCGAGGTTCTCTTACAGATTTTAAAATAAATAAATATATATCCCATCACTATATTGTGGAGTATTTGAATTAATACATATGGTCTAAAATCAATTTTGTAACAAGAAATTATAAGTTTTACAGATTTGAATAAAAAGGTACTAACCGAATTTAAAGGTACTAACCCCTTAAGCACTTTTTCAGAAATTTGAACAAAAAAAATTAAAATATCTTTTGATAGACTATATTTAAGATTAAATTTATTATAAATATATAAAATATATATGATTTAATTATTAATACTAAACTTTAATTTTGAATATTTAATCAGGTGAGATGTTATACGCACTTTTTCAAATTTTAAATTTTTTCGTTTATCTCATTAAATTTTAGATATTTTTAAAATTTTCGGTGTTTATTCAAAGATACCTTCTGGGAAGTATTCTTTGTTAATAAAACCCCAGTTTGTATTTAATTTTCTTTGTGATAAATTGGATTTATCAAAATTTATATTCCAGATCTCAGAAAACTCGAATGAATTTCGAACCTTTTCCTCATCAAAAATTATTCTCCTAATATTATCATTAAGGTCAGTAGATATACCAGCTCTTTCAAAGCTTGAACGAACATTAGTGCTGGTCGTAACTTGTTCATATGCCCTGAAAACCTTTTCAGCTAATGCTGCAACATCATTCAAGGTTTTCTTCGATGTGAGACCTTTTTTAACATTTTTAAGAGCACCAAATATTACCAAATCAAGCATTTGAAAAAGGTTAGATGTATGAGGAGGGAATGTTATAACAATTATTCGATTATCAGCAATAATTTTCAAAATTTCAGGATCGCAATGTGAGGAATGATTGTCCATAAATAAAACAGCAAATTAATCTGAAAATCCTTCAATACTTCGCTGATTATTAACATAGGGAATAAATACATTTGTGATATAATCGTAAAATATTTCTTTTTTCACGTATGGAGGATTTGATATCGAAATTTTCAAGTCAATTCCATTTCTTATACCAGTACGAAAGATATCATAAACTCGATAACTAGAAGCAATTGTCATTGGGGTTATGGCATCACCTGCTGCACTTATACATGAAATTAATGTTTGATGCCTAATTGAACGTTTTACAGGTACCATAACAGGTCCTTGACACATATTTCTTGGTGCTATAACCGCTTTTATCTTCTTATCTTCCCATTCGCTGGTTCCCATCTCGTCAATGTTAAAAACCAATTCGGCTGCTTTACCAATGACATATTTTTTAATATTTTCGATATGTTCATCAAGAAATTCTCTAGGTATACTTAATCTTGTATTTTCTTGGGGTATTGCTTTAGTAAAACCGATTTTTTCTTTATAATTTTCAAAGAATCCAGCAAGCCATCCTTTTGTAACTTCTTTACCAAATTTTGTCTTTATGTACAGTAATAATTCTTGTTTCGTCAGGAATTCGTTTTTTCCTGCCATTTCAATTATATATTCAATTATTTGATTTTCTTCTTCATCATTAAAAATTCTGGGGCGCCCTAAATCTTTTTTTGCATTTTTAGCTTTTTTTCTAATATTAGCAATGACTCCATGACTTACATCGAATATCTCTCCGAGCCTTTTGTTATTAAACAAAGCGTGACATACATTTTCGCAATATTCACGGAAAAAAAGTACTTGTTCGTTTCGAAATTGTAATGATCGAAATTCAGGATTTCTTAATAATGACCTTATATCTGCTTCACTTAAAATTGTTCCCTTAAGTCGTTCTTTAAATTCATCAATTGGAATTGCGGGTGTCTTGAATGCATCGCTTGATTTCTTCATTTTCAAAAATAAAAGTGACAAAAAAGTGCAAAAAGGGTTAGTACCTTTTTATTCAAATCTGTATAGTATGACCGCCGCGAAGCGGCGGTTGAAACGATAAAACTTTCAATTCTATACAACTTTTTGTTCAGAAAAAAATTCAATGAATCACCGTTAATTTTAAATCATTTATTATACTCAAGATTTTCCAATAAAAAACATATTTTTTATTAAAAATAAAAATTAATTGTTTACTTAAATTAAATCGGTGATAATTTTCCCAGCTTCTTTTCTTTCAATTGAGGTGTTTAACATAAAAATTGCAGATTTCCATCTACCATGTTGTTTTATTACATTATTTTGAATTCCTGCTCTTGCAGCTTCAGTAGTTCCTCCTCTTCTAAGACTATGAGAAGAATAATTTTGAGTATCTTTAATACCAATTAAATCAATAAGAATTCTTAATTTAGAATTAAAATTGGATATATTATATTTGTATGGATATGTTTTTGATTTAACATTGGGAAATTGTTCAAGTCTATTTAATAAAATATAAGGAGAATAAGGTGTATTCGAATTTTGAATATAACAAATACATCCTTTTCCAAATGAATCATTTTTTGAAATTCGAATATTTAAAGTAATTCCATTTTCTTCAATTAATATATCATTTTATTTTAAATTTGTAAGTTCAGAAATTCTTAAAAATCCATAATGCATCAAACTTATAGCAGTCATAAATCGTAAATTATAGTATTTTGTCAAATCAATTTGATTGACAATTTTGGACATTATTTCTTTGGATACCCCTTTTTTTTGATAAGGGGGATTTAAAGTTAAACTTAATTTAATTGATTTTTAAAATTCTTTAAATTTGGCATTTTTTGTTAAATCATTTTAATCATTTATACGAAAATAATGTGAAAATGAAGCAACATATAATTTAATTGTATTTAAAGTTGCCTTTTTTTTTTTGAATATCTTCAATATAACATAAGAATGCCATTTTTTCATCTGTAATAGGAAATGGTTCAGGTGCTCCTTCAATTTCTTTAAATTTTTTTTTCATACGTTTTAATATAACTATTGTATGTGTTTTAAGAATTTGGTCTAATTGAATTTTGTTCTTGAACTCTGCTTTCTTCAACAAGTTGTTCAAATAGCATATAATAAAATAATGTTATATATAAACTTGAGGTCTTGAAGACGAATTTTAAAAATTAATAATTATTCATTGAATTTTTTAGTGAAAAAAAGTTGTATAGAATTAAAAGTTTTATCGTATCAACCGCCGCTTCGCGGCGGTTATACTATAAAACTTCGAATTTTTATATACAAAATTTTTCAACTTTTTGATGGATCAAAAAACGTAGAGTAGTGAAAACAAAAAGCAATTCATTCTGCACAAACGAAGACAATTAGACTCGCACAAAAATTCGCAATATATACTGGTAGGGTTTGGAAGCAACTGGGCCAATGGTCAAAAGTGACACCAAATCTTGGCCTAGGGATATATAAAAGGGACCTTTGCACCTTGACCCAGGTCATTAATCAGGTACCTTGGCCAAGATGATTAAAAAGTGATAAAGGGACCTGGGCCAAGGTTCCTTATTCAATTGCCAAACAAAGACCCAAGGTTTACAATTCGCATAAAGCTAACTATTCAATGTCGAGCCATATCTAATTCAGTGCTTTACATTTGTCATTTTATTAATGCAATACGAAATAACTCGTATAATTGATCACGATATCAGATTCAACCACAATGAAGGACGCAATGTTGTTTGGTTTGAAGTGGAGTGAAAATGCGATATGTCACATTCTTGGGTAAGGCTTGATAACCTTAATGCAAATCACCTTCTAAATCAATACGTATTGCAAATGACTGATGAAGACATTGAAGAACTGATGGAAAACATTTAGTAAAACAAACCATGTGGTCTTAAAATATATTGGTACATCACAAACCAATCCTACTGGACAATACTACAGTCTTCATAACTTTATTATGGCATCTGGTATACGATACATCACAACCATGTAATGATTTACGTATCTTTACGTCATTGTCGCGAAATCTTAGTGCTAATGATGGTATTGCTTTGTTAATCAGTCCAACACAGACTATACCAGCTGGTAACTATGGTTCTATTTCATTTCTCATCAGTTATGCAATTACATTATTAACATAATATTTCAATCCATTATGTAAATCTAATGTGAAATAAGTATCACGACAAATGAATAATTGAGGGGGAGGTGGATGATTTCCAGCATCATCAACATTATAATAAGTATCGTTAGCTTGAGTATATATAGGTTGCCCCTTAATTTGTATTGGTATATTTTGTCCATTAGAATCTAAGCCGTCGAATACGTAACCACCACGTGAGCGTTCACATTGTATATTAGATTTACATGAAAGTACAGTTAAACCTGTACAATATAAAGAAACATTCTCAGTTGCAGTATCAATAGTATGATTAGTTTCAGTATCACATTTAAATGTAGTAGTTATATTAGCAGAATTACCAATTTGAGTAAAACCATGAGTAAATAAAGGTAAATTATTAAATGTAGCATTAATAGAAGAATCTTCTAAAAATTCTTTCACTTCTTTAATTTTACGTGGATCTACTTGACACCAAATTAAACCATTTTGTTTAACATAAAACTTTAATTCAATATCACCAACTAATCTATTTGGATATAAATCAAATGCTTGTAAAGCTAATATATCTTCAAATGGAAGATTCATTTCAAATTCGATATCATGTTTATTTCCATCTGCAATTGTATTTAAATCAACATAAGTACCACAAACAGATTGAGAATATTCTGAAACATTTTCATATAAAGAATGTGTATATTTTCTAGTTTTCTTTTTCAGCATAAGGTTTAATTGTAGAATAACAATAACCTTCACGACAACATTCATTTTGTTGATAACCAGTAGAAATATTATTAGACATAATTTGTAATTGATCTAATAATTGATTAGAACTCTTAAAACCTATAAATATTTTAGTTAAATTCTCAGGATCTTGTAAATTACTAGATGAAATAGCTTTTGATAATTGTACAGTTATTCTAAGTTTAAAATTAATAAAACCTTCAGTTATTTGTGAAACCATATGATCACCATGTGTAATTCTTAATCTAGTTTCTTGAGATTGATTAAATGGTGCATTTTGATCATGACAATCTTCAGTTCTTAAAATAAAAGAACGAGTACCATCATTTTTAGCAATTAAATCTTTAAGACGATCAAAATAAGCTCCAACATTACCTTGATGATCTTGTTCATTTTTAGATTGCGTATTATTATAATACATTAATAAAAATGAAAAATATTTTTTATAATTTTTAAATGGATGGGGGTTTTTGGAATAAAATTAAAAAAGGTTTGAACAAATTTCAGTCAAGTAAAGAACAACAAGAAAAATTCAACAAAAATGTGAAAAAATGGTTAGAACATGAAAGGAATTTAGGTAATAAAAATAGAATTCTACCATATAAACCTAATGGTAAAATAATATTTAAAGATGTAATAGAAAAAGATAGGAATAAGATAATATTACAGGATTTAATGAAACAATGAATTTATTTTTATTATTATTTATGCCTTGGGGTTTTTTGAACAAAACCAAAAATGGATTTAAAAAAGCTGGTGCTTGGATTAAAAATAAAATTATTAAACCAGTCGGTAGATTTATTGGAAATGTTTGGAATAAAGTAGCTAAACTTGTTGTAAATACAGTAGGTAAAATACCTGGAATTGAAAATTTACCTGGTCATGCAGGTGCTATTGCAAAAGGAATTAAAATAGCAGATAAATTCTCACCTGTTATAGATGGTGTAGCAAATGCACTAGTTGGTCAAAAGAAATAATAAAATATTATTTATATATATATTGTTTTTTGAATTTTTGAAACTAAAATATACCAAATCCCAGGCGTCCTTAAAGGACGCCTGCGTCCAATTTGGTATATTTTAGTTTCAAAAATTCAAAGTAATTTTGTTAAAATTTAAATCATTTTTATAAATGTCGAATTATAAACCTGAGGTTATAGAAACCTATTACAACAAAAATAGGTTAGATATTCCTGAAATTACAAAGGAAAAAGATATAGAAAAACAGAGAAAAGTGTCATTTACGAATGCAATTATATTTGAACAACCAATACCATTTTCAGCTTTAAGACAAAATAGTGAAATATATGTTATACCTTATGAAAAAGAAAATAAATAAAATAAACATTATTTATTTGTTTATTTAATTCTTTAACATTTTGTTCTACTGACCATAATGAAGAAAAAACATTAGTAACATAAATTGTCTTTTTCGTATTGCTTTGAGCATTGTCAACAGGTGAAGTGTTAAAATTATTGAAATAATCATTATAGAAATCAAATGTAAAAAGAAATTCATCATCAGACAAATGCGCTAGTTGGACAAAAGAAATAATAAAATATTATTTATATATATTGTTTTGAAACTATTCCAAATCCCAGGCGTCCTTAAAGAACACCTGCGTCCCATTTGTCATAGTTTAGTTTCAAAAATTCATTATATTCTTATAAAATTTTCATTTTTTATTAATGTCTGATAGCACGAAGGTGATCAAGACTTATTATGACAATGAGACATCAAATTTAACAACGATAGAAGAATCTGAGTTATTAGATCCTTCTATTCAGTATATAAAGTTACCAAAACTAACTATTAGTAATTCAATTTATTTTGAAAAATTGACGAATTATCCAATTGAAAGACAAAATAGTAGAATATATGTTATACCTTATGAAAAAGAAAATAAATAAAATAAACATTATTTCTTTGTTTATTTAATTCTTTGACTATTTATTCTACTGACCATAATGAAGAAAAAACATAAGTAACATTAATTGACTTTTTCGTATTGTTTTGAGCAATGTCAACAGGTGAAGTGATAAAATTATTAAAATAATCATCATCATAGAAATCAAATGTAAAAGGAAATTCATTATCAGACATTAAAAAAATGAAGTGATTAACCTTTTTATTCAAACTAGAGCTTTAAAACTATCGGGATCGATAGAATTCATGTCAAATACTGATTGGAATTCATGATTATCAGGTATTCTATGTGAAATAAGTATATTATTAACTTCATCGTTCTTTGATTCATACAGAAATGATTGATACCATCTTCCGAAATTACTCTCTAATTGAGTTAAATGAATCTCCAGATAATGAATATTATTAGTAATTGGTGGCTTTTTATTATCAGTTATTGGTATTGATACTTTGATATTTTTTTTTTGAAGAATTCGACCAACTTTCTATGAACAAAATAAAAATCTTGAAAATTTTTATGTTTATGATAATCATACCAATTGGTTTAATAATAAAATTGTTGAAATTGCCTAATTTATCATCTTTTGGTACGAAAAATATGACTACTGCTACAGCATCTGGGTCTTTCACTTTAAGGAAATCAGCAATTTTTATCACTGAATAGAACTCTGAATTCATATATAGTGAAGTGATGAAGTGGCATTTTAAAATTTAATATGCTGACCATTGGTTTCAATACAATAAGTTTGCCATGCGATCAAAATAGATATTCATCCGACCAAAAATATATTGAATAGGATAAATGTCCGACCAAACATAAATGGGATGACCGGGGACAATTCGTGTTGGTTATGCGAGGATTTTGATAGGTTTATGCGAAAAGTGGTGCTAAAACTGCTATCGTTCCTCTCAAAAAGTTTACCGTTCTCTCAAAATTGAATGCGCATTCAAATTTTCAGACGAATTGTATGGCTTACAAAAATCATTTTGATTTTCGTAGCGAGCGGAGCGAGCACACTCGGGGGATTGAAGGGCAATTATTTTAAAAAAAATCATATTAACATACACTAAAAAACTTGAAATGATTTAAAAACATCATAATAGTTTCAAATAAATCATTATATTTGGATAGTTTATATTAGGGTACCCTAAATTCATTTGACAATGGAACAAGAGTACCCGGTCCAATGCATCCTTGACCACTACTTCCGTATGGAAGGCGACGACGAAGTCCTCTACTTTGTGTTGCTGTGGAAGGAAGGGTCGATCACGGCGGAACCATCAAATTGCCTCACCAATTGCCGTGATCTTATCCGAGATTACCTAATGGAGCTACTCAGGGAGGACAAATTAGACCAAATGCGTGGAATCCTCCAATTCATTCAGTAAACAACCTTTTTTTCATTGTTTTGTGACTAAAAAATGAGTTTGATCTTCGCATCTTCATTTTCATCCGGAAGATACCGATCAGTCACTATACAAACAAGGGGTACTCCATAGTAAACTATTCAATTTCACACCCCACTCGTACTCTAGACAACATTTAGTGAAGTGATGTAAACCATTCAATTAATTTCATCGGTTTATGATAGAGTAATTTTTGAATAGTACGATAGATGAACGTTAAAGAAAAAAAATGCCAAAATGACTGTAAGATGCAAAGTTACGATTATAGTTTATGTCAAAAAATACGATCATAAAATTGGATAGTGATAATGTTGTTTTCTTAGAGTTTTGATCACAATGACTATTCGAACTGAATAAAGAGCGTACTATCAAATATTTTTTGTTTGAATAGTTTACTGATCGTTTTCCATGATCTCGAAAATTGATAAATATTATAAGTTAGTTAATAATTGTAAAAATTGAATCTATCGTTAATTCAAATATGGGGAAATACGATCAAAATCAATTCATTCTTTTAACACTAATTTCCTGTCCATAAAAATTACATAAAAACAAGAAAAGTGACGATAGAACAGAAAGAAAACTATGTTGAGCGTTTAGTTGTTTTAAATATCAACAAACTAATATATAACTCACACATATCAAAATTATATAAAAAATTTGTATATGATCTTTTATTCAAACTCTTTTTCGGCCTGTTCATTTTGTTTTGTTTGAATATAAGGATTTATATGAAATGTAGGTCCACCATCCGGCCATTTATACAAACCAAATAGCATTACATTATTTAAAGACTTCACTCTAGATAAAGCCACATAAAGTGATCCATGGGCGATAGCCTTTTCACCGATATCAATTGCACATTTTTCTAGTGTTTGACCTTGGCTTTTATGTGCAGTAACTGCCCATGATAACTTTACAGGGAATTGATACATAAAAATTATTTTTCCATTATTAATTTGATACTCAGTTGATTTTGTTCTTGTTACCATTACTGGATTTTCATTGCTATCCTGAGTATCAAATCGAATAAATAGAACATCAAGTTGTTCATCATATCTATAGACATAACCTCTCGAACCATTTATTAAATGACGTTCAACATTAAGATTTTGAAGTAGCATGACTCTTGCACCATTAGAAATTATTAATTGAAATGGAATGATCGAATTATATTCTCTTTTTTTCATTGCTCCACATAAGATCCAAATTTCAGATTTAGTAGCAGCACGTATATCTGTAATTGATAATTGTCTTCTTATAGCATCTTCTATTCCATCATTTGGATTACCAACATAAGAGTTTTGTTGACGAACGAAAAATTGTGCATCAATCTTTATTTTTTTGCAATTATAGATTTCGTTCCTCTTATCTAATTTTAACATGTTATACATTTGTGCATGTTGATTTGAAAATGTAATAACCATACCATTAGGATTATCACCACCAACGAAGAAATCTATTGCTTCGAGTAAATCATCGACTTTTCCGGGACAAAATCTCTTTTTAAGTTCTTTTTCTACTTCAGGATCTAGAGGTTCACCATCTTTATGCTGTCGGATATTTTCTAAAAGTTTTATAAATATTATCTCATCCTCTGATTGCCGCATTAGTGTTTTCAATTCCCATTGGATAAACCCAGTAATAATGTAGCAGATTTTGCTAATGAAATAAGTCTATTAATTCTAGTTGGAAGATTAAACTTCAAAAGTTGAGTACGGAATGAAGAAATTGAATAACACAAAAAAGAAAAAAGAGAAGAAAGAGTAGGCTTTATTGCTATGTTGGTTAAATGATCGAAAATGAATCTGTTTATGGCGAAGAATTCATTGTAGAATTCCATTTAGAGAAGTGAAGTGATTATGAGGTTTTTCTGTGAGCATGAAATTTTTAACTCAAATATGATTATCCGACCATTGAGATGTCAAAGTTAAATTTAGTAAGAATTGATAATAATAATTAGGGGGTAAAAAAACATGATAAAAATAAAAAAAAAATTTGTAATTAATATAACATAAAAATAGAACATGAGTTGAGCTGGTTGTTATGATTTACTTCAAAATTTCCGGCCGCTTGCGGCCGGAAATTTTGAAGTAAATCATAACAACCCAGTGCGAACCGAATGTTTTTAATTTCACAAAATTTTAATTTTTCTAATATAGTTAGTGCAAACTATTTTTCAAATTTTTATAGAATATAGAATCATTGTACATTTATTCATTCAAATGTGTCAGTTTTCGAACGTTAGAAAATATTAATGACATTAAGTTTTTATTTATAAAACATTTTGAGATTGATCATTTTGATTTTGAGGCATTATTGAGTTAGCATAATTTTGTAAAACATTTAATTTATTTACATAAGCATTATATTTATTAAAATCATCATTAAATATTTGATTTAATAATTCCATTTTAGATATTTGATAAGCTTGATCTAATTGTTCAGGTGTTATATTTTGTAAAGGATTCTTTATAGTAGGATGATATTTTTCATCTATAAATTTATAAATTTGTTTTCTTAATAAATTATGATATTTATTATACACAGTTACGTGAATAATCAAAAAATAGAAATTGAATAAAAAATGATAAAATAAAATTCATTTTTTTTAATGTCATATAAAGAAAGGGGTATAAATAATGAATTAGCTACTTATCTCAATGTTCTTATATAATATTCAATTTTCATTAATTTCCATATGGATTACAAAATAAATTTGATGAAGATAAAAAGTTTGTTATGGAAGAAACTGGTGAAAATTATTATACTAGTGATTGTAAAAAAGCTGTTATCGAAATGATAGAAGATAAGAATGGTGAACAAAATACTATCAAAGATGCTATCGGTGCTTATATAAAAGAAGTTACTGGATACGGAGTGAATAATTAAATAAAAAATTAAAATCATTATTATTTTTTTATGATTAAAATAAGTGATTTCTCACCCCATGTAGGGAAGAATAATACTGAACATAATAGTTCTAGTGCTAATTGTAAAGTTATTATTAATAATAACAATAGTGAAACACCAGCACATTATCCTGAAGTTAATGAAGAAACACCAAAAATAATTACAAGAGAAACTGAACTTAATATTGATAATGCAAGTGCTAAATATAAACATATAGCTTTAACATTAAGTGCGATATTAAAAACAAATAATATAAAATTAATAGCAAATTTAATTGATAATAGTGGAAAAATTATTATTAATGCTAATGATTTAATACAAGCTATAAGTTTAATTCTAGAAATTGATTTTAATCAAGTTAGATTAAGTTATGAAGATCCTGAACCTGGATGTTTAAAACATGTAAATCCAATTAAAAAAGTTAATTCAATTAAGATTAATGGATATGATTTTAATTCTCAATATAATAAAGAATATAACACATTAATGGATGAATTTAATATATCATCAGAAAAAGTATTTATTTATTAAAATTAATGAGATAATAAAATTGTTGTAATTTTTACATATCAATATTTTTAGGATCAAAGAATAATGCAACAACAATAGCAGCTGGATCCTTATCTTCAATATTGTCACCAATTTGAGCAATAGAATAAACATGATCATTAATGATGAGAATAAAGTGTTCAATTATGATATGCATTCTCTATTTAGAATTTGGCGCAAATTTATTTATCAAATAATATGATTCGTCAAAATTAAGTTTACCACTAAAAAAGATATTTGTTCGGCCGAAGATAAATTGAATAAGATAAATGTTCGACCAAACATGATCGGTAACAATTCTTGTTGGTTATAGGAGGTTTTTGATAGGTTAATGCGAAAAGTGGTGTAAAAAGTAAATTATCGTATCTATCAAAAAGTATCGCGTTCATTAAATTCTGAATGAGTAACCAAATTATCGAGTGAATTGTATGGATATACAAAAATGAATAATTTTTGATTTTTGTAGCAAGCGGAGCGAGCTGATGGTGGAGTCTACGGCCTCCGGAGACCCCACCAGAAATTATCGATTTCGTGACGATCACGAGGACCTAAGGGTTATTGGAATCTTCACATCCGCATTATATACCTACCCAGATCAGATATCGTGCAGGTACCCATTTTCATGTTATTTATCGTCATATTGTTGACCTTATCCATTAAATCCGAATTAATGATGGAAGGTTTTCCTATATTGAAATCATGGTGAAAAACATTATTCAATGAATTATTGCGAATCTTCCGAACAAATTTTTTGCAATTGCTTGTTTCTTTTTCATTCTCAGATTTATTTTTTCTTTGTAAGATTAGCTGTATCACTTCTAGGACTTCTGGATCATATATTAATTCATCTTAAACTCAGATTTTATGAAACAATTAATTATACATATTAGATCGAAACTAATCAGTACTCTTTTTGATTTTTGGTCAAAAAGCATTGTAACATTTGATGGCGATTTGTTAGACACATATGTAGAGGGCAATTTTTTTACGAGCAATTGTCCACGCCCTTTAAAACTAGCTAAATCGAGATTAGTAAATAGAAAGAATTATTCTGGAAATCGTGTTGTTATACGATGATTTTTTTATAATAAATTTGAGAATTTTTCATCATATTTTTGAATACATATATGTATTTCGTCTAAGGTTTCTCTTATATCTTTATTTCGATGTGCATTTGAAAAATATTTTTCAGACTTTGCTACATATCCTTCATATGAATAGTCTTCTGTTTTTTTTTTGTTAGTCTGTTTAAAGTTAATACATATATCACTTGGAATTTCTGGTTCTTTAATGCGTTGCCATCGTAATGGAATATCAGACAATTTGATTAATGGGAAACAATTATCTTTAATTCTTTCTAACATTAAATGACGACATGGAATCCCATATATTGATTTAATAATGCAACAATTATCACTATATTGAATATTAAAATATCCTTTTGTTTTGATTGTTTCATACTTGGAAAGAATAATATTTAAAGGTAAAGTACCAACAGAAGATTATTCTTCATTTGTCATTAAATCTTCAGGAACTGAGACGGGTTTTTCATTAATAGAAGTTAAACATAATCTTTCTGCACGGATAAAAATCGCTCTTATTACATTTGCTAATGTTTCAACTTTATGTTCAAGTAATAATATTAATAAACCAAAAAATCCTTCGACTCAGTTAGATGTGTCATTATCTCTATGTCCATAATCTAAAATAATGCTTGGAAGTTAATGTTCAGTTTGTTATAATTATATTATTTAATATATTAGAAGCTGAATTATCTCTCCCTTTTTCAAAAATAAATTCATTACAAGCATGTCAAAAATTCTTCTTCTGATATAATGTGTTTTTTCATTTTTTTGAATAAAATATAAATTTTTTTAGATACAGATTGTTTAATGTTTTATTCCTAAGTGAATATAGCAGTTAATAATATGAGATGAAGGCCAAACCTTTTTGATTGCTTGAATTTGACTCGGATTGCGATCACAGACAAAGCAATTAATTTCTCCTACAATACCTATCACATAATTAATAAATTGTCCAAAAACATACTTTTGTCTATTTTCAATGCTAAAAGCCAATAATTGGTTTTTCCCATTTTCATATTCTACTATCATAACTAATATTTATAAACCGTAATAATTTGTACATGATTTGTAATCTTCAATGCACACATCATTTAAATATGATTTCTTGCAAACACGATAATGTAACATGTGACATCCACAAAATTTGTTGTTTTTATCTCTCAAAATCTCGTGCGACCAGTTATTCCAACTTTGAATTTTATATAAAAATGGATCCATCTCGCACATTTTTTGTGTGTTTAAAATAGGTCTGCGAATTTCGTATAATATAGGGGGTCCAAAAAGTTCTGACCCCACCCCCTTTTTTCGATGAATAAAAGATATATATCATTTTAATTAACTTTTATTTATGGTAGTACTCTCCATGATTCTTAATCACCCATCCAAGTCATTTTATCCATGCTTTAAACACCATTTGAAGCTTATCGAAAGTGACACCGTCGAATATGCGTATAATTTCATTTTCTAAATCTTCTTCTCCACACCCTTTAGGTTTTCCTTTGCCATTCCAAAGAACCAAAAATCACATGGACTTAGATCTGGTGAATAAAATGGGTGAGGAATTCTATTAATTTTTTCTTTATTTAATTTTTGAGCAACAAGTGATCCATTATGTATAGGACAGTTATCCATATGAATCTTTATATTTTTTGAAAATGGTTGTTTCTTGTCATGATCAACATTTTCGTGAAATTGTGGTATTATATAATCAATAAAATATTGCTGATTAAATTTGTAATGGTACTCTCCAAGCAAAAGGGAAAATTTGAATACCTTCCTCTCAAAAAGTGGAAATGCCTTTCAATTATGCGTGATTTTTTGAATAGCATTGAAAAATTCCCTTCCAAAATATTTTTGTGGGAAAATATTCCTTCTCAAATTTGATTTCTATGTTCTACATTTTTTTGACATATAAATTTCTGAAAATTTATAAAATGTCACCAAATAGATTTTTGTTTAAAAACAACATAAAGAATAATAAATAAACATGAATTAACTATAGCATTCATTAATGAACATGAGTAGGTATATATACAAACACAAATGAATTTGAATTAACATAAGTAAACATGGAGAATCATGAGTGAATAAGCTACAAGATATAATGAATCAAATGAAATAACAATATTATTTGAATTCATTTAAAGTAATTTTCGATTCAATACTGTATAAAGTTTATTCAAACTAAGTGTCCTTACTTTATTGTGAATAAAAAGAATAATTAGAATCCCTTACTATTATTCGAATGAAATACAACACGAAAAATCGCATGGTTTTTAACATATATGAACATAATACAATATGAGATAAAATATTTTGGAGAAATTGACATCGCTGATTTTGGAATTATAATTTCATGTAATAATATTCTATAAAATAAGTTATTCTATTGTAATAAAGAGAATTAGGTATTTCAACATTTATTATATGGCTGTGTTCATAAAAACAAGATTTTTTAATAACATTTGTATATAAAATTATAATTTTATTAGTGTATTTTATTCCTTTAATCATTTATAATAATGTTAACATGTTAATAAATATCTATAAAGCTCCATTTACGATTCCATAATCGCAAAAGACTAGTTTTTACAAACAATTTTTGGTAATACTAAAAATTTTCCTTGAGAAATAATATATTATTCCAAGATTATTCAAATATAAATATCATATAATAAGTATTATGCAAATCTCTAGCTATTCTCTTTAATATATATCATCCGGCACATAAACACATATAACACTCATACCACATGCAAGGAGAAAACACATAATTAAAATGAATAAGCATAAATAAACTTAATTTAACAAGATAAAAAAAGAATGGAATATATTAATTTTTTTGATAAGCATGAAATAGCATCATCAAAAAAAAAAAAAAAATGAATAAAGTTGAGATAACATAAAGAACCGGAAAAAAAGTTAACATAGGATAACATTGAAAAACACTTAATATACATGTCCATTAACAAATATAACATAGCATGAATTAAATTAATAAATATGAGTATATATGATTTTTAAATATGTATATTATATTAATTTGTTTATTATAATAAATTATGACTTCTCTACCTTAATTTAGTCTCTCTCTTATGATTTAAATAATGAAATTTTTTTCAAATATTCTAAGTTATCTTGATCTATCAATGAACAAAATGTATAAATTTAATATAATTATATGAATTATTATGATACCTAACTTAAAAAAAAATTCTTTATATTATGCATAAGAAATAGTAGTAACTTGAAATGTAATAAAAGTAATTGTACTTAATGAATTTGATATAAAATATATAAGAGAGCGTAGATTTCATTCATTATTATAGAGAGGAAACTATAAAATATTTAAAAATGATTTTTTCGGAAAATTATATTTATGCTACAATTATATAAATTGTAAATTACAATTATTTTTTGGATCATAATTCGTGAAATCACCTATAAAAATCTTTAATAATGTTATATTTCAATGGATATATATATATAAGTGATTTATAATTACAAAGAAGACTTTTAAGATCTAAAATGAAAATGTTTTCATGTTGAACTATTTCAAGATTAATATACAGTTTATTAATGATTATTAATTATAACTATGATTAAAAAATGAACTAATTGTGATCATATCAAAAAATGATCGATAAATTCATATTTCCCATAAAATCAATTAGCATAATGACAATAACTTTATACACTTATTTTCTTGGTAACTTTGAAAATATTATAAGATATACATTCATGTACATATGAGACTTTGAATAAGTTGAATCCCCGTGTTTTTGGTAATATTTGAACAAAGATTATTATCGAATTAAAATTATATCAATTTTTGTCATTAAAAATTATATATTTCATTGAATTTATATTTCAAAAAATATTCTAACATTTTTTGAAAATAGAATGAATTATTTCACTATTTTTTTCATACAAAAATGAAAAATTTACGAGATAATAATATTATCGCTCATATCTGAATGTGTGTAATGGTTAATTCTTCAAAAAAAATGTTCACTTTTTGAATAAATGTTTGGAATTAACTGCTTTTTACGCAGAATTTTCTGTATAAATATTGAATTATCATTCAATAATTGAATGAACATCATTTTACCGAAAAATTATTATATTTTTTTTTCAAGATTGCAATATATTTGGTTGTACAAAATTCGAGTGATAAAATATGTATACATTACTAAACATGAGAAATGTGATTGAAATCCGAAATTAGAAAAATTTATAAATTTAATTATCCCTAAAAAATCCAATTTTTAATGTATATAATAATATTTTATCGAAGTTTTTAACATATGTCAAGTTTATTAATGAGCTATATTAATGAATTTATTTGATTTTTAAAAATTGATATGATTTTTTTGACATCAAATTAATGTAAAAAATTAATAGGACTAAAGTGTATATAATACATTAAGGTTTATCACAATATAGGATCGATTAATTACGATTTTTTCCAAAAATTAAATTTTCGAAATTTCGAAATTTGTAACAAAAAATTTAAACAAAACCAAATCTAAACAATATAACAAGATATGTTATCAAATAAAGATAATATATACATATTTTTCAAAAATTAAATTTTCGAAATTTCGAAATTTGTGACATAAATTTTCACGAATCGATATTTAAATAACATAATAAAATATTATTTATATTTCTTTCCTCAATTTTCTAAAAAATAAAAAATGATCATAACAATCGAAGATATGAATTTTTACTTATTCCAACTCTTCTTCTTCTCCATCGCAATCAATTACTTTTGTAAACTTTGTGTCTGCAATTAATTGAACGGCGGCCCTAAACATTTGATCCTTATTGTGAATAACATTCCATCTCCACATGAACTCTGATATATGTTCATTGACTTTATTTTCTGGGATTTATTCATATCTTTTATTAATTTTTTTTAGTTCCCTCCAAAGTCTTTTACTGTCATTTGAGTAAGCGCTGTAGTTCCAGGATCAACAAAATTACATGATTGATTAACAGTTTCATGCTCGTAATCATTGTCATCATCAAGAAAGTCATACGCTTTCCAGCAATCAGAAATTATTTTTGTTTCAGGTAATATATGATTACGAATCTCTTCTTCTAATGTTTCTCTTGTTCGATCAGGTACAACAAGACAAAAGGATTGTCTATCTTCCACACAAATTCCCCCAAAGATCCACACTTGATTTAAACATCGTCCAACATTATATTTTTTTCGGCACATTAAAGTTTCATCAATTTGAACAGTTTTATCAGGACCGCCAACAACAAGACCTTCTAAGAGTAAGACGTGTGCATCACATGCATTTCGAGATAAAGTAGAATAATAAGTTACTGTGTTTCTGCTCACTCCTACTTCTCTCGCAGTATCTTTACATGAATATTTATATACCCAACAATATAATAAATAAAAAATCTTAGAAAGTGGTATTTTTTTTTTTTTTTAAATACTTCCATATAAAATACTTTTTGATTTGTGGCATCTTGGGCATATCCATTTGTATCCAAATCCTTTTGAAGAATCTCTGTAGATCTGCATATCGAAATTACATTTTTCACACATCATTTGATTATAAATAACTCCATTCTGTAATGCAAATTGAATAGCTGCGTCTTCATTCGTAAAAAGCCAAAAATAAGAGAGAGTATTATCGATGATAAACGGGAAAGATAATTGTTGAGGCTGATTGTAATCCATAATAACAAATAAATATTAAACGCATAATGCATAAAATATTGAATTATTATTAATATGAATAATAAATAAAAGCGTATACATAAAAAGAAAATTAATTTATTGATTTGAGTCGATAATAATCAAATATTATAATCAGCAAAATCAATTAATTCATATAATATTTCATAAATAGCTCAATAAATCAAATATAATATATTCTATTTAAATCCAATTAAATTTTATAAAAATAATTTGTTTAAATATATTTGTAATCGAATAAATTATGATTATTGATATCTAGACATCTAGCTTATAAAAAAAATTAATAATATAATTTCATAATATAGAATGAATGGATTTTAATATATATCAAAAAATATATGAGGGTCAATTTTAATTGACTCACATATCTCTACATCAAATGAATAAATAATATTTTGAATAATATTATTTTATTATATAAGATGTGTGTATTAATAAACTAGAATTAAAGTTTTTAAACTTTTATTTGATAATGAAAAAAATTTGTTTGAAATTTTGGTGATGACCAAAATTTCATTGAAAAAAAAAAAAAAAATCATGGTTGAATTTATGTCAATTTTATAATTAAATATCTCATCCTCATTTATTTAGAATATAAAATCATGTATGTAGTATTAAATAATCTAGTTAGAGAAAATTATATATGCATAAGAAATTTAAAAAATGATTTGTAAAAAATGCAAAAAAAGTGAATTTATCATACTTATTCCAGTATACTAATGAAATGGACGACAGTAACTTAATTGAGTCATTTACATAGATCTTCCCAAAATATTCATATGTAAGTACAAAAAACATATTATTTAAATATTAGGCAATACATAAAATATATTTAAAAGTTTTCAAGTATGCTTTGTACTATATGGAATATGTTCGAAAGCTGATCCCATATAAATTAACTGTTGTTAGAAGAAATGAAATGATACAACATTCAAATGAATTTTGAGAAATATTGATGAAAGTTAGAAAGAAGTTTTTTATTTATATTATAACAAATGAAAGTCTAATGTTATATTTAAAGTATGAAAGTTATTAAATTATGTTTTCAGCTAATAAAGTTCTCATCCGTAACTCAATGTTAATTATATATAACAATTTATGTTTGCAACTCTACTTGATGAAAATACCCTTTTATTTCACATTATAACTGCAGTTATTTCACTTGTTTGAGTAAATAGTCATAAATTATCTAAAAATATAATCATTTAAGAGAATTTCTTATACAAAAATCGATACATTAACTTTAAGGTGTTTTATATAAATTCAATTATATTATGATAAAATAAGATATTTATATATTCATAAAATCGAAATATATATTATTGATATATGAATAGGGGGTAAATATAAATTGATCTAAATACCCTAATTTCTGGTTAGTAAGAAAAAAGTTTTTAAATATTATCTGATTATGTAGAATATGTATATTAACATTTAATGCATCAGCATATTATAGTTTTATTTATATATAATTTATTTTTCTTGCCCAAAAAATTGGGTTATTATTCGGCAAAGCTTACAATAAAAACAAGCCTCATAATATATTGTAAATTACATAGGCAATATGTTTACGAATGTAAATATTCATATTCTTATGTTATTTATGGTGTTCAAATGTGTTTTCATATGTTATTTGATATTCTTATGAAATATATATGTTTTCCTGTTCATTTGCTTTTTTCTATTATAAACTTATAATAATGTATAATGTATATTATAATTAATATATGTGTGGTACTAGTGTGCATTGTGTGTGTATCGGTATGAACCATCATATTTTTTAACTCCTGTTTTCTTATTATTTTGTTAATAAAAAATTAAATTTCTGGCGATATATTATCAAAGAAATATTGTTCATTATAAATATGTGCCTTAATGAATATATTATGATATAAAAAGGATTTTTTATCAAATAGCATTATCAGCGTAAATTGTTATATAGAATTGACATTGAACGATGAATAGGTTCTTTATTAGTTAATAAATGTAATAATCATCACTTTCATATCTTAAATAGAACAGATGGTTCCCATTCATTATTATATAAATAAAAACCTTCTTATGAATCTTTATATGTATTTCTCAAAATTCATTTGAATGATGTACCATTTCATTATACCTAACTACCGTTATTTTTATATGGGGTTTACTTTCGAACATATTTTTATTTAATACACAGCATACATAAAAATATCCAAAATTATTTAATAGTGTCAGTCTTATATTACCCTAATATATTTTTTGGGATTAGATAATCAATATTTAGAAAAGATCTTTGTAACTAGCTAAATCAAGTTACTATAGTGCATTTTATGAGTTTATTTGTATAGGCATGATAAATCCACTTTTTTGAATTTTTTACAAATCATCTTTGAAATTCTTATACATACATTATTTTTTCTTTTTTTTTTCTTCGATATTTCATATATGATTTTATTTTTTTTATATATGATGAAGAGATATTTAATTACGAAGTTTTGGACGAATTAGACCATTATTTTTTCGGACTTTTTTAAAGTGATTTAGGGAACTACGAAAATTTCTAACGAACTTTTATCATCATCAGAAAGGAGCCTTTATTTGCAATGAATTGATCAAGAAATATGTTTATTTATTGCTCATTTATCTTGCATGAATTGGTCATATCGTTGACCATCGGCGCACCGACGATAATAAACCATACAAAAGTGATATATGTCACTTTTATAAATGAAAAAAAAAATTTATCTTGACTTATCATGAATATTATTTCATATTTATATTAATTAATATTCTCAATTATGTGCATATATTATGTATTTTTAATGACTAGTTCTTATATCTTCCCAGTATACCTATGACCGAATTTTGGAAACGAATTTAATATATATTATTATAAATATTGAGTTCAATAAATATATTATATCTGAGAATGTTGCGTGTCAGTGCATATTTATCATATTAAAATTGAAAATATCGAATAATTTAAAATTATATAAAAAATACGATGGCAATTTATAAATTCTCAGAAATTCGAATGTCAAAAAATGTGGAACATAGAAATCGAATTTGATAAGGAATATTTTCTCACAAAAACATTTTGAATGAAAATTTTTCAATGCTATTCAAAAAATCACGCATAATTGAAAGGCATTTCCACTTTTTGAGAGGAAGGTATTCAAATTTTCCCATTAGGTTGGAGAGTACCTTTGTAATTAGAAGGTAATGCATCAATGCAAAGCATTTTCGTCCCATTGAAGAAAATTGTGAACATTGTTTTTTTGTATTGAATTTTCTTAGAGACTATCGGTGGCACCATATCACGTGATTCTGCATACATTTCTTTATGTTCATATTCATAAAAGAACCACGACTCGTCGCCAGTCATAATTGTATTAAAAAAGTTTTTTCTAGCTTTGATTAATTTATTCAAAATTTCTTTGGAATACTCAACCCTTTCTTCCTTATCGTCTTCCGATAGCATATGGGGGATCCACCTTCTTCCATACTTTTTTAAACCAAGGTCGTTAATTAAAACTGATTTAATAGCAGTAGGAGAATGACCTAGTTCTGATGCAATATATTTTGCTGATAAGAATGGTTGTTCTTCAAGCATTTCTCGAATTTGATCCGCTACATTAATTTTAGGTATTCCGCTCCTTGGTAAATTATTGCAACTTAGGTCACCTGAAGAAAATTTTTTACACCATCGTTTAACGCTTAAAAGTGATATATCAGTTTCAGGAAGAGCAGTATTTATTTCTTTGTAAATTGACCGATATCCCATTCCTTGTAGAAAATAATATTTAACAACAATTTTGAGCTCCGACTTTTCCATTAAATTTTGTGATGGAAAAAGTGACGTTTTTGAGTCGGGAGAAAAAATTCAATCACTTATAATTCAACAAGTGTACAAAATTTTTAAATAACAACAAAACACACATCGAGTTCATTCATTGTAGTTTTTATTTATATAAAGTTCATTTTTATGGATCAAGTAGATGTCGAGAAAAGGGGGTGGGGTCAGGACTTTTTGAACCCCCTATACATCTTTTGTACATGTAAGTTTTTCTCGAAGTCTAATAGAGTGTGCTGTTAATCCTTGTTTGGTATGTTGGATGATTTTTTCTTTTTGCAATAATATTAAATTATTTCGATATCTATTTGTTTTTTCTAGTTGAAAGAAGTAATATCATTGCGTTCGAAGTACCCATAACACTGTCTCCTGCATGAATGATTAGTGATAATGGAGAATAATTCATAGGACCTAAATTCTAAATGGTCTATGAGATGCACAATATCATAAACTGGAAGATGCAATCAAACACATCACATCAAAATGGTAAATTGTTAAACCTATAAGACATCAAATGGTAAAGAGCACTTTCAAATCGTTGTAAATGAATACAACAAATTTGGCTTTTTTCAGACTGGGAAATGGAAGATTCCATAGGAAATGAATAAACCACTTCAGTTGGAGCAGGTCAATAATAATGATCGAACAGATGTATTTTAAAATTTTCAACAAGTTATCAATGCAATTTGATCGGAATCTGAATTGAAAAAATTCAGATGTTGGCGGTATTCAAACTTACAAGATAGGGACCTCAAAAGGGTTTTTCAGTTCGGTTCATCGAACTTTTTTATACATGCAATAATGCTAAGACTCAAACTTATGTATTGAGGTTCAGGTGTACTTATTCATGTTCATCAAGAATATAAATAGAGTCATATGGCTTGTCCCTATTCATCGGAAAACCCTATCTAACAGCAAGTTTTCACTCAAAATTTGTAATGAAATTGACTACATAGAGGGGTACCCCGACAAAACCGGACTATTCATTGGAATACTTAATTATGAAATAATATGGTACTATTATATTTTTTACGACTTTTTGATAAGAAGGTCATTTAAAAAGTGAATAGTCTCACAATTATCATTGTTTTCAAGGGCTCGATAATGATTAATACAATTTATCAACAAGGAATAGAAATAATTTGATAGTTTCTACATGTACAAATCATGTAGAAAGATTACATAGAACTCTAAATTAGTTCAATACAGTGGGGAATCAGAAAAAAAAGTGATAAGCCCCCATCCCAACTTTTTAAATTATATAATAAAATTAACAAAAGACATATATTTCAAAAGATTTTGGCTTATATAAATTTCTTTCATATTATGACATTTGAGTATATATAATGAGTTTAATTTTTGTATAAATATGTCAATCGTGAAGTTTCAATAAACACATAAAAAACACTTTTTCAAAACCTAAAATTTGCCAGTGAATTCGTATTTACCCTATATAGACACAACCGAGAAGAATACCTGAAACAAGCATTGCCAATATTTCAATATATTTACAATTCATGAATTGAATAGAAGCTTCTATCGACTTTTGAACAAAAAATGACCAACGGTTCGATACAAATTTTCGCGCGAAAAATGAAAATATAATGGCAGTTGGGCTATTTTTATGCGATGACGATAGGGGCATGAATTGTGAGTATTTAGAGGTTTATTAATCGAGTAAAGATTTCTCCATATGAAATCGAATGACTTAATGTGGGTGCACCCATAATAGAATAAGTGATGATGTAAATTCAAATTATCATGAGCATTATACGGATATTTTCTCATCCATTTCTTAGCAACTGTCCACATTGATTCAATTTCTTGTGTATGAACACTAGTCACATAATTTACAAATTCTGCTGAATGGTTTACAGTGTAACGAATAAATCCATTATCACTTAAATACTCACATGCCTTCCGTTTATCAGAAGTAATTATTGAGCCTTCTTGAATCATTATTGATGTTACTACTGCCAGGTTTGCAGCAGCTCGTCGGGATGCTTTGATATTGAAATAAAAAAGTCCACCTCTATCGCTATCGCATTCGCCGAACGCCCATCCCTGTCTACAACCCTTCAGACATCATTTTTTCTTTTCGTAACAAACTTTCTTCTACCTGAACGAATCCAGATAAAGAATTTCTGATTTCTGAAATATTTTCGTTTACCATTTGAGTTCTGAAACCAGTGAGAAACATAATGTTGAGATGCATTTGAAATATTGGCTTTGGTGATAATTGTGAAATTCGCACAAAAACATGCAAAAATAATTAGGAATTGTCAGATCTGATTTCACTTTGGATATTTTTGAATGAAAATACAGAGAAACAGCACATTGTAGTCGAACATTTGAAATTTCTTTGTATGAAATTTCATAGATTTCCCGCATTTTTTGCTTTTGATATTTACACCCTGAATTATATGATGCACTTGTTGTTTGCGTGATAAATAATAGTTGCATCATGGAATGATAACATATAATATGCATCACTTTAAAATGAATTGATGTATTAGGTTTATCGAAATTTTCTGTACCATATCAAAAAATGAAAACAAAATATGTTAGATCAATTCAAATTGCCTGAGGGAAACAAATTCATAGAAAACGAAAACCAAAAATCATCATTATTTTATAATAATTGGAAATAAATATTCGGGCATTATGAATAAATATTTGAATAATTGACAAGTGAGCTTAACCGAAATAAATTATATAAAAAGTCGCGTTTTCCTGACATAGTCTTATGGAAGTATACAAAAGTGGAAATAAACCATTCAAATCTCATCAGAAAAAGTCCCGTGTTACAAAGCTTGAGAAAAAAAAAAAAATTCAATCAAATTTAAAATTAAATTCAAGTCAGTATCTCTGACTTAATGGTAACATTTACATTTGTAAATAAATGGCCTGAAGTCAAAAAAGTTGAAGAGAAAATAAATATAGATTAACATTAGATCAAATTCCGAAAAATTTCTATGCATTAATTCCCCCTTTATTTGCACCGAATTTATATAACTTAGTTACTACAACAATGATCCATCAATGTACTTTATCTAGATGTAAAAAAGGAATAGAAACATCTTCATGTAAATACGTATGAAATTGAAAATTTATTGAACAATGCCAACATTATATCATGGTTGAAGGAAAGTTATGTCGCAATTAAAAAGTTATGTTACAAATCATCGTTTAAGTGGTAAAACAATTTTATTATTTGGAGATTTAGCTCAAGTTCCATCAGTAACACGAGCTCCAGATGATTTTCTTGAATTTCTTCAACAATTTAATGAGAGTGAAATATTTAATGGTTTTATCATTTGGGAATTAAATATATTAATGAGACAAAATCCTAATGAAATTCAATTTATTAATATTTTAGAATCTATACGTCAACATAAAGATGATGAAAGATTAAAATCTGATGTTGAAGAAGCATCAAAAAAGAGATTCATTAAAGGGAAAATGAACTCTAAAATAATTGCAATTGATTCCTTTGTTGGTGGAGACAAGAAATAAGGTATGGTCATAATGCTCACAAATAAAGAGGCACAACTGAATAATAAACTAATACTAGAAAGTAGAATGGAAATTTTCGGAAGCAAAAAAATACAAATTCAAGCAAAATATAATGTAAGAACTAATAACTTTCATGTTGCAAATTAAAATGATATAAATGATGAAATGATAAAACATTAACTAACAACTACAAATGTGAGAATCGCTAAAAAATTGCAAAAAATTCAATACTTTTTCCTGTTAGCATTAAAATATATATTATTATGATTCATTAAAAATTTTCTATTTTATACATTTATTTTATACATGTTTATATTTCTATATGATAATTCGTATTAATTAATTATATGTACATATTTACTATTAGTATTATAACATATGATCATTATATAATATATTTAGTAGATATATAATCAAATGATGAAAAACATCATTAATGACATTGGATATTACATTGTATTCAACATTATGAATAACATTATATTTAACTATATATCAAATATTATATCTAATATTATATCCAATATTATATTTTATATTATATTTAATATTATATAATATAAATCATCATCAAAATTATAAACCAAAATATGGACGCCTTATCAATATATATTTATCAAAAAGTGTAATTCAAGAGATACTTGGAACAATTAAAATTAATTACTTCAACATGCATAGATATTTACCTTCGAGAGCATTTCGTTCAATAGATCTGAGAAAACTTGATCTAAGTGGTTTAACAAATTCAAAGTGTTCCAGAACTTGGTGTTATGATTTTTTAAAATCATATAATCTAAGTGTTAGGTGAAGATCTACTTCTGATAATGATGTAGTTTCACCATTTATAAATGAAATTGAAGTCGCTAATATATGTTGGCGTGTGTTAAATGGGGAAGTCGAGACAATTTAGAATTCTAAAGCGCCGCGGCGCAGATTGAGTCGTTATTAAGTTATTGACTGATCAAAAAAAGGCATAACAGTTATAGCTACAATCAATAAAGTAGTGAAAAATTACCTCTATGGTTGTAGCAACAAGAGTGAAGACAAGATGTAAAAACAGACATAGAAAAGAGAGCAGACTTAGACATTAATATCATCAAAAAAATTTTTATCGTACATGCTGAAAAAGGCTGGTGTATGTACCTTCTGTACAGAAGAGCTGACAAATAATTATATATAGTGGTTATCTGGTTTGATAAATGGGAGAAATGCATATCAATATGGGATTAGAAAAAACCGTCATTACTTGGCCGGCAAAGTAATTAAAATATTGAGTAAAGCAATATTAGAAAAATTTTCTATGTTTTGTAGTTCAGTTTTTGATAATGAATGAATAAAATGATCATGATTATCCGACTTTTTGACATTATCTACCAGTGGTGTAACTGCATATATCCCAATTAAAGGCATGTATGCATCAGGTTCGAGTTATCAACATGCAGTTTTTGTAATTTATACTGATAGTTTCAATGTAGTTAACTAAAATGTCAAAACCGATGAAATTTGAATTTAAATTTTGTCTAAATAGAATCCAGGTCCATATTAGGTTGGAACAGTTTGATTGAAATTTATATGATTTATTTTAATTGTTTATTGAGATGCCATAAAAAACGGTTTGGCGCCATTCAAATGAAATAATCGATAGATTCATCAGATTCCAATAATAAAGGAAAGTAAACTCTTGGCATACAGTTTAAACAAGCAGCAAAAGCTGGTTTATTTGTAAACCAAATAATGGCATATTCACCTCTACCACCAAGTACAACATATCGATGGATGAATAGAGACATGTTACCAATAGTACAAAAGCAGAGGCAGCAGCACCCAAGGCGAAATAAAGTTTTAAGTGACCAGGAAGAATTAAAAGGTATTCAAACCAAAGAATGGACTCAGGAGTAATTTCACTATAAAATCATCGTCGAGATATGGGAGTAGTTACAATTTCAACAAGTGAAATTGTTGATCCATATTTCACTCAACATATATTACAAAAAACACAGATAAAAAATGGTCAAAAAATAATAATTAGTAAAGGTATGAGATTAACTCAAATGGAAGACTGGATAAAACATTTTGGAGTTATTAATGGCGCTCAAAAGAATGTCTTATTGATGGATAGACTCAGAAGTAATATTAAGCAGTTCAATGATAATAAGTACAACACTAAAATATCACACTTTCCTCCACAAGGAGCGAAATTTGCCAGTGTATGTGGTAATTCTTTTTTCTCAACTTTGAAATATCGTTCAACAAAAAAAGATACATCGACAATCGAAGCCAAAGAAATTGCATTCCGCGAATTATGCACAAATTTTGAACCATAAATAATTAAAAATTATTGGAGGCATTGTGGTTGGGAGTGGAATTATTGAATATCTTAAATATGAAATTGATTTTAACTTTATTAAATTAATTTAAAAATATTCTAATTGAATCAATAAATGAGGATTTGTGTTTGAGTTGCTATAAAACTATGCTTGGTGTGGAATGGATGCAAATGTTTGACCAATGATTAATTCTAATGACATTTTAGTCTTATAAAATTTGAATGAAGACCTATAAAAAATTTTCATAAATTAATTACCGCTACAACTGTTTCAACCTAGAGTGAATTAACGATATTTTCCATTTTATTTAGATTATATTATGAACATAAAATATTGAATGACATGAAAATAATTCAATTTACATGCAAACCATGGCATTATGTTGAAGATTTAAAATTCTAGAAATCTTTAAGGAAATAATTTTTTTCGAATGAATGACTTTATGGATATAAAGCACAGAATTTGTATTCTGTATCGTAAACAAATATTATATGAATTTGTGATGATTTGTGGTTTAAGCGATTATATTGGCATTAACTATAAAAAACAATGACAAATTATGAAAATAAATCAAATCGCCATATCAACAAAAACTAATTACAAAAGTACTAATTAGCAATGCCCTTCATTAATCTGAGTAAGCAAAGTTACATGAACAGCAAAACTTGATTAATTATCTTATGACAATATTTGTATTTGGTAATATATATGCATTTTCGTTTTCATAATATATATTTTAAATATTGATTCCTAAATAAACAATTGTTTAAATAATAACTAATTACTTCGCATACTCTACATCTCCTCCCCTCTATCATGCTCATTTATTGTTGTAAATATACCCCCTCACTATAGCCAATGCAATCTTTTGTTTCATGTTGCAGCGATCTTATTTCCTCTATGAAGTTATATATTCAATATATGTATTCTTTTGGTTTTCTTCTTTCAATTCACTTATATCTTCTTTTTCATTATCTATTATCTCAAAGTATATTAATTATTCTTTTTCACCATCATCATATTTTATCATTATATCTTCTATTTCACCATCTAATTAATGATTTTGCTTATCAATCCAAAATGGATTTATAAAAGGACCAAATTCATTTATTTTATCAAGATGAATATATAAAAAAATTAAGTGAACACATGGAATTCCTGAAACAATGTGTTCATTGCATATACATTTTTCACAAGTGACCATTATTGAGTATCCCTCAAATTCTATAAAGACAACAAATATAATTGTTTTCCATCATTTGAGTTATCTTTCATTAGTTTTATTTGTATTTTTTGGCATTATTCGAATGGAAATGGTGATTCCGATTTTCTCCTTTCACAATCTTTTTGGAGATTGGAATGATATGCATTCATATCGCAATATTGATTGCTTGTCTTATTGCAAGTAAATCTTTTGTCGATTTATTAAACCTGCATTCAATCATTCGATTTTTTGATTCTGCATTACTGATGGTATTTATTCCTCTGATGAACACATTGATTTTTGATTTAGCAAATTTTGTTATCAAAAGAATCACATTTTCTTCCATGTATTTTTTGATTTTGGGATGTATTGTAATTCGCATTCAAAAATTGGCTCTCAAATCGTTTTCTGAAAAAATATTTTAATTCAATTTCATTTTGAACAATTTACAATTTTCGCCATGTTTTTTGAACAAAAATAAAATTTAGCACAGATGCTGAAACATATATCATTATATAGCAGCAAGTTATAGACATTGTATACATCATACATTGCATTAATTGAGATGAATCAAAAGAAACAATTATTATATATCAAACTAAATCACAATCAAGAATTAAGATATCGTACAATATTTAATCGTGTCTGGTAGGTATATAATGCGGTCGGGACAATCCCATGGCTCCTAGGGTCCCTGGGATTGTCATGACTATAAGTTTTCACTGGGGGGATTTACGGGGTCTTAGGACACCTCCGGAGGCCTCAGACCCCTTCAATCCCCCGAGTGTGCTCGCTCCGCTCGCTACAAAAATCAAAATGATTTTTGTGAGCCATACAATTCGTCTGAAAAACGTATTTTTGTACTTCGCAAAAAAAAACCGTTTTCCGCCTGAATTTGTGGATTCTCAAAATCCTACTAGATATATTGTAGTACAGCAATGTAAGTGTAAATTTAAGGATTATTTAGTATCTGATGTTTCAATGCATGCTGATTTTATTGAACGTGATCATTATGAAGATTATTTTTGTATTTATACGAATGAAAATAGAACTAAATATAAGAAATATGAATATAAAAGTAGAAAACCAAATTTTAAAATATGGTTTAAAGAAATGAATGGTAAAGAAATTGAACCAGAATATTTTATGTTAGAATTATTATTAATTTATTAAATAAAAATCATTTTTTAACAATGTTTAGTATTGAGAATGCTATGAAAGGTATAAAAACTAATGTTGTTGAAGCTTCTGAAATCATTGATAAAGATGATTTAGAAGAAGTTTTAGCAAATTATCCAACAAATGATCAAATAACAGAAAAACTTAATACTATAACTTCGATTACATTACCTCAATTATATTATAATAAATCGCAATCAGATGAAAAATATTCTACCAAAAGTCATACTCATAATACAATAAATAATGATTTAACAGTAAATGGGAATGTACAAGTTACTTCATTAAATGGTTTTCAATTATCAACTGCAGAAGGTGGTAAATGGGATACAAAATTATATGTACCATCTATTATTACATTAAAAGAAGATGGTGTTGTAGAAGTTGGTCAATATATTGATATGCATAATAATGCAGATTATGATAAAGATAATACATGGAGAATAACTGCTAATACTAATTCATTAGATTTTAAATCAAAAACTGGTTCATTATTAAGTTTTGGAAGTAATGGTAATATTATATGTACAACTATTAATAATTTAGATACATCTAAGATATCTTTAAATGATCATAATCATGATGAGATTTATGCTAAAAAAGATCATGAACATACAAATTATGCTTCATCAGAACATACACATAGTTATAATGATTTAAATGATAAACCTGCAACACTTCCACCTTCAGATCATACTCATAGTTATAACGATTTAACTGATAAACCTGAAAAATTTCCACCCTCAGAACATACACATACTGAGTATGCTTCAAAAGATCATAATCATGATACAAAATATGCTGCAACAAATCATACACATAGTTATAATGATTTAACAGATATTCCTATAGGTTCAAATACAGAAGATATCCATTGTTCAACAATTAATGGTTTTGCTTTAAATTCATCTCCTTCAGATTCAAATTTAAATATTAGTGTTCCTTCAATTGCAGTTATTAAAAACGATGGTGTTTTAGAAACAGGTCCTTATATAGATATGCATACTAGTGATGGATATGAAAATGATTATAGTTGAAGAATACAATGTATTGAAGATGATATATCATTTAAACCAAAACAAGGAAATGGTTTTCATAACTCCTCATTTTTTGATGCAATAGGTTGTAATAAAATATAGGGTGTCCGGATAAATTTTAGTATCAGCGTTTGTGCTGAATCATAATATTTTTTAATATTTTAAATATAAATACATTAAATGTATGTGATATTTTATTTTATAGGGTGTTCCACCCCTACCGTAGTATCTTCTTATATAGAATAGATACAATTATATTTTTTATATAAATAAAAACACTAAATTTAATGGGTTTCGTTTTTTATGTAAAAATAATTTTTTTCAAGTCTATCATTAACTAATAATCGTTTTTTTTTTTTAATTGAATGCAAAAAAAATGACGTTTAAAATTTTTACCCCTCCATTATGGAGCTTGATCAAAAATCAATCACAATATATCTCGCGATGAAGGGAATGTCAGCAAAAGCGATTCATACCGAAATGGAGATCATATTGGGCGAAGAATGTATTTCATATTCAACAGTATGTAAATACCTCAGACAAAGAAGTTTTAATCAAACAATGTCACCTAACATTAGTGAACCGATTACCCCTATTGACGATAATGTTGATTTAAAAATTTTGGAAATTTTAGATAAATTTCCATATGCTTCAATAAGACAAATAGCTAAGTTAACAGAGATTCCAAACACTACTGTATATAGGCATCTTACTGAAAAGCTTGGCTATGAAAATAAACTTTTAAAGTGGGTTCCACATTTACTGAGGGAAGATATTAAAAAACAAAGAGTCATCAAATCAATTCAACTATTAAAGACATTAGAGATTGCAAGACATAACAGTTATAAATATTTTATAACGAGTGACGAGTCCTGGTATTATTATGATTATTATTATGTTCGACAATGGATACCACTAGGAACACCACGAGATACAATAAGCAAAAGGAATATTACGCAAAAAAAAAGTAATGTTGACGGTTTTTTTACATTGCCACGGATTTAAAGTTATTGACTTTCTTCTTTCAAAGGGAGAAACATTTAATTCACAATATTATGTAAAATATATTTTATCAAAACTTTCCAGAAAGAATGGTACAAACTTTAAAAAGGACACAAGAAAAATTGCTGTACATGCCGACAATGCAAAACCGCATACGTCGAGATTCACAACTTTATATATGGACTCCAACAAGCTCAAAAGGGCACCTCATCCCCCCTACTCCCCAGATATAGCTCCTTCAGATTTTTTCCTATTTGGGTATGTAAAAGTAAAAATGGAAGGATTTCAATATGAGAGTAGAGAAGAGGTTGAAGAAAAAGTGACTTCAATATTATTAAATATACCGAAAGATGTATTGCAAAGCGTTTTTGACGAATGGGAAAAAAGACTTAAAAAAGTCATCGAAACAAATGGAGAGTATATTTAATAAACATTTCATTTTTATTAATAAATTTAAAAAAAACTTAAAAAATGAGTGAGATATAACAGTTGGGGTGGAACACCCTATAAATATTGGATCTTATTTTTATTTGGTTTATGAGTTATAGTAAAAATAATGATACAAAATTTGTTTATTTTTAAAATACGTTCAAATTTTCATTTTTAAAATGAGTGATCATATGAAACATCTCGTCATATATTGGTACAGCAAAAATTTGAAGCCAAATGATATATATAAGAAATGTTGTAAAAACTTTAATGAAAATAATGTTCACTATAGCACAATAACAGATTGGTGTAGAAAATTGTTATTAGGCCAAAACATTCTGGTAAGAAAACTGGTAGCGGTTTATCTACAGATAATTTTATTGACCCTATAATTTGTGATCAATTAGAACAAATGCCATTTCACAGTGTCAGAACATTGAGCACAACTTTAAGAATCCCAAAAAGTACAATCCATGATTATCTCCGCAAAATGGGATTTGTTGTGAAGCATTTAAGGTTCGTTCCCCACACACTTTCTTATGAACAAAAATTACAACGTATTGATAAGTCAAAACAACTTTTGGAAATTATTCAACAGGCACGTCACCAATCTTGGAAGTACTTCTTAACAGGTGATGAGAGCTGGTTTTATTTTACAGAAGATTTTGAAATTCAATGGCTCCAGCCTGATCAATAACCTTTTACAAGACCTAGAAGTATTATTTCAACACCAAAAAGAATGCTAACGGTTTTTTGAAAAAGATAAAAATGAATTAAAAGGTTCAGAATCATGATGAACTCTTTGAGGCAATTAAGTCAATATTGGAGAAGATCACAAGAGATGAACTTGAATCCGTCTTTGGAGAATAAGAAAGGAGACTCCAAGCCTGTATTGATAATGGGGGTGATTACATTGAGTAAAGTATACTTTACTATAAAAATTTTGTCTGTAGCATTTTCTGATATTAAGATACTAAAATTTATCCGGACACCCAATAGTTTGTAGTGAAATTATGTACTCTGTAAACACTAATGGCATTGTTAATACAGGAAATATAAAATCCGATACTGGTCAATTCACTGGTTTAGAGTCT